>NC_056743.1:128526925-128651925 GCF_019279795.1 Protopterus annectens
CTTATGTTCCTAAATGCCTTTGCACTCAGAATTTATTTCACATTTTGGTAAAACACAAGTGTGGTTCTGTCGTCGTCTCATTCTCCAGTGTCATGAAGACCTAATCATATTTGAATTATCTATGGAGAGAAGCAGTCCTTTACAGCATTTGGGTTAAGAACTCCCCCACCCCCACACACACACTTGCATGCCTCATCTCACAATCCTAACCCATCAAATACACTTTATTCAAACTGAGGTCTGATTTTTTTTATTGTTTACAAAAATTAAAGGATGTGTGTTCTGGTCCATTAATAGGCACACACTGTACTTTATCTGGGCTGTTAACTTTCTCCCGTGTTTTCTCTATATTTATACCTCAACATTTCTGCTTTTTTTCACCCTCAGAATGTGACTTACTATATGATTACACTGTGCTTGGAGATCAGTGCTTGATGATGTTCTTGCAGACTGGCAGAAGAGCAGCCGGTAAATAATGGAATTTTTATTTAGATATGTACAATCATTTGTCTACAACTAAAATATCCTCCCATCATCAGGCCTGATGAACTAATGAGGTAGCCAGGGATACACCCATCAGTCCAGTCATTAACCAGTTACACTGTCATGGAAAATACTGTCACCAAACCAATTTCTGGAAAAGATTTCACGCTCTCATGCAGTTGACCATAATAAGACTATATTAAAATGGTAATGTAAAGTCTAACACAGTGCAACTATAAGGTATTTATGTATTTACCTTTTGTTGACCAGGTTAGCTTCACTAGGTTTGTGGCCTCTTTTCAGGGGAGACCTAAGGTAGTATTTCTACTACTAGAGGATATGTGATCAGAGCACTGAAGACTTCACCTACTCTCTTCAGTAGGTGCTGTGAAGTCCTTTACATTTACCTTTGTTTCCACCAACTCAAACAGATGTAACATTGGTTTAATGTGTCATTTGAAGGGCAACGCACTCAGGAGTACACCCCCCTCCACAGTGTTCCATTGCAGTATCAGTAATTCAATCACCTGGACTTGGAATAGAACCCACAGCCTTGTAGTTTTCCAGCACCAAAGGCGTATATTACCTGTTGTGCCACTGATACACATGCATTTAATTTACATTTGGTGAAGATAGGAATAGGTTTCTTCTATATTTGTAGCACAGCCGTATTTTTAGCACCTTGTATCTACAACTGCCGCTGTTATCAGCAACAATGTATTTCACATCAGTAAACCTAAAATAATACTTCATAGTCCAAATTTCTTTGAAGGAAGAAATACAGATATGTAATGTGCTTTTTTATGAAACTGGTTCATAACACACCCAGACTGAGACTTCCAAGATGGCTGCACACTGAGTAACAGCTTAATTTCAGCTCTCCCAATGTGAAAACAAACTCTAAAAAGACAGCCAGTGAATTTATCTTTTGGGTGAATTTCAGTTTCCAGCTAGTAAGTGCTATGCCTGGATTCCAGCAAAGAAGAAATATAGAGAACCTGAAAGAAAATCAACCATAAAAGATGAGGAGAAAAACATTGGCTGTGAAGAATCCTGTAGCTGTTTAGCAAAAGGCAGTTTAAGCTCAAGATCTGGTGCAAAACATGACTTCCAGTAATCTAGTCAGTGTGCTCAGAGCTGATTAAAATAAATGAAACATTAAAGTAGTATAACAGTTCAAATAAAAGGCAGGAAAACAATGGAAAAAAAGCTTTAAACAGATATTGAGATGAGCTGCTAAAACTGCAAAAATCAGAGGTTGAAATGAAGAAATGGCTGGCTGAGTATGAGACTGCTCAAGAGGTCTGTTTCAAAAAATGGCAGAATTACAGGACAGAGCACATAGGGGGGAACCTGAGATTTTCTGCTGTACCAGAGAAACTGGAAGGAACAGACTGTATTAATTTTATGGAAGTACAAATAAGCAACTGAACTGGTATTACACAGCAGGAGTTGTTAAATGAAAGGGTACATCATGTGCATGCTCGAAGCTGGGCCATGAGAAAACAGCCAAGACCTCTAATGGTAAAGGTCCTAACCTACCTGCAGAAAGAGTTGATTCTGAAAAAACCTTTGGCGGAAGGACAAAGTACCAAAAGTTGGAAAAAATACAGAATTTGCAGAAAATGATTACTCATTGTTCACCAGGCAGAACAGGAGTAGATTTATACCAGCAATCCGTGAGCATTGAGAAGCAGGTGTGAGATCCAAACTGCTGTATACAGCTCTTTTCAGACTAGTTTTTTTTCCTGGAGGGTCAACGTCATTTTTTTATGTGGAACATGCAAAGGTGGAGATACAAAAGTTTGTGCATCAAAAAGTGAGCTTTCAAACAGAAGGGGAGTCTGCTTCTTATTTTTCTGATGATAAAGCTTGTAGATTATACCAGTGAAACCTTTTCCATTGTTCCAAAAGAAAATGTTTGAGAGACAGAAAAAAACACAGGAGTTGAGTAGAAGAACCAAGAGTACATTGGAAATGAACCAGAGACTGGAAAAGGGAAATGGAGATGAACAGGAAGAAAACCATCAACTTAGAAATTAATGAATTAATGTTTGACTACAAAGCTTCAGTCACATTTGTGAAATATGGCGGAACAAGAAAACCTGGAAATATTGGACTTTTTTGAATTTGTTAAACTTGTAATGGACTCACAGGCATATGCCCTATTTCATGACGTTAATGTTTGGAAGAATGTAAATGAGAGACGAAGAGAAAGGAAAGAGGTTACTGTAAGTAAAACAAATTTTGTTAACAGTATTTTTATAAAATGTGACACACACTACATGTTGTATAGTAAAGCCTTTTTTTCAATTATTTTTGTGTGTAAAAGGGGTACTAAATTAAATGGATCTCCTTTTTCCTTCTTTCTTTTCTTTTTTAAAAAATACATGCACTGCAGTGTAAAAAGAGAAGAGAGCCTGGCAAAAGAGCATAAGTAACACTGATATGTTTTTTTCTTACTTTTGCTTAAGGGAATGACTGGATTAAGTTCAACATTGAATGTAATGAAAAGTTTTCCTTCAGCAAATAAATGTTCAAAGTGCAACATGAGAAGCTTCTGATTAAGGTAACTGGATATCTAGACCTCATTTTTCTCTGGAGACAAACTAAGGGTAATAAAAACAGAATTACCTTTTATTTTAATGGCTAAAATATGTTTTCTGAAAGCATTCGTGTTTTCTACATCTAGGAGAGGAATAAAGATAAAACAAATCTAGACAGTACTTAGTACAGCCTGTACTTCTACTTACACTATGTGTCTTTGCATTGATAACCTTCCTTATATATCCGTTCAAGTCTGTGAGTGTAGCTGTCAATCTGGAGCAATTGTTCCTATTAAGAGGGTTAAACTTCATTATTTGAAAATGTACATAGATTTCTGTATTTGTATTAAGTTAATAGGCTGTGGGGTGTTCTAGGGGTGTATTTGTTTCTTGTTTGAAGGCTTTCATAAAAAACAAAAAGTCTTCTAAAATGTGATATAGGTTCAAATGTATATGGCAAGAAACAACCGTATAAATGATCAACCTGCCAAACATTAGTGTATACATGTAACACAAAAGCTGAAACTAGACATTTAAAAAAGCTGTTATACATAACAGGTGGGAATAATAACTGCTTATCATAATGGCAACACTTAACATAACATTTTTGAATACGAATGTTCTCACAGATATATGCAAAAAAGAAAGAGAAGTGAGCCTCATTAAAAATGCAGAGTGCAAAATAGCTATGCTAAAGGAGACACATTTGGAATAAACTGAGCATGTGAATTTGATAAAGGAAGGATGTCGGGATGGCTATTCAGTGGAATGTCTGGGACAAAGGAGAAGAGAAGTTCTTATACTAATTCTAGAGGAGCTTCAAAAGTGATAGAAGAGGGAAAAATATAATGGTAGATTTGTAGTAGTAAGCTGCTACTGGCACGGGAGGAGGATTACACTGTCATGCATTTTTATTTCACTTAAAACTGCTACTTTGGAGCTTAAGAAAATTCTGAGAGAAATAATCAGCTTTCAGCAATATTACTTATAGCTTGGGACAGAAATGTGATTTGCAACAGTGAGGAGGTATCTGGTGGCCTAGAAGAGAAAATATAAAAAGAGAGGGTAGACTTTCAAAGGAATTTATAATAATATTTAGTATTTAATATTTAGTATGGAAGATGTGAATTCAATAGTAGGAGCTTGGAGATAATTTACATATTATTCCCCAAGGTACAAAAACTGGGCGAGGCTTGACAAAAATTATATTTTACGAGAACATGTACAAATAATTGAAAGTTTTGGTATGAATCCAATAGTTATATCAGATCACACACCAATAATAACTAAAATAAAAATGCAGGGTAATAAAATAAGAATGAGACACTGGCACTTCCCAAACTATCGGTTAAACAGAGGAATTTAAGGAATGGGTAGTGGAAATTATTCAGGAGTTACTAGGGAATGTAGAAATTTCTGTAGAAAATATAGCTAGAGAGTGGGATAAAATGAAACTGGAGTTTAAAAATAGGGTAGAAATAAAAGAAAAAGAGAGATGGTTAAAAAGCAGCAAGAATTATTTAGAGGGATTGACAAAGCTTAAAGTATAGCAGAATAGGGAAAATCTCAAAGAATAAGAAGAGGCACAACTTCAGAGTGCTAACAAGAAAATAAGGGACTACCTAGATAATATGCATGAGTTTAGAAAGATTGCTGTTAAGCAATTGTTTTTTGATAACTCCAGAACACAAACAACTTTCTCGCAATGGCTCAGGCAACAGAAAATAGAAAGATTTGTTGCCATGATTAGGGAGCCTGTAACAAGGAAAATAACCAGAAATCCTGTAGAGGTATTAGAAATATTTTGGAAAATTTATGACAATCTGTATAAAGTAGAGAAATGTGGAAATCAAGAAAAAGTACAAGTGGAAATGTTTATGAAATAATTAAATATGCCAAATTGGAAGTTGATGAGGCTCAATTATTAATAGTTAGAATACAGGAGAAGAAATAAAAATGGTGATGTATAACTGATCTACTGGAAAGTCTGCAGGAATAGATGTTATTCCTGTGGAAGTTTGGATGCTAGGAGGGAAGAAAGTGATAAAGATCTTGAAGGTTTTGTTTAACAATATTTATAAAGGAGGAGAAGCACCAACATCCTGGAAAAAAAATTACGGTGACTATAATACCTAAAATACCCACATAGCCTCATGCCTCACTCTCCACATAAACGTTTCTCCAACTCTGAGCCTAAACCTAACCTGACATAACAGTAAAAGTAATCACCTGTTCAACCCTCTCCTACCTCCACCACCTCTGCTCTTTCACGTCTCTTTCCTCCTCTTTCCCAGTTTTTTCCTCCTTTACACTTCAAATACCTCCTAACCTGTGATCATACTCCAAGTCCTCAGCTAACCTGTGATCATACTCCCAGTACTCAGCTAACCTGTGATCATACTCCCAATACTCAGCTAACCTGTGATCATACTCCCAGTCCTCAGCTAACCTGTGATCGTACTCCCAGTCCTCAGCTAACCTGTGATCGTACTCCCAGTCCTCAGCTAACCTGTGATCATACTCCCAGTACTCAGCTAACTTGTGATCATACTCCCAGTCCTCAGCTAACCTGTGATCGTACTCCCAGTCCTCAGCTAACCTGTGATCGTACTCCCAGTCCTCAGCTAACCTGTGATCATACTCCCAGTCCTCAGCTAACCTGTGATCGTACTCCCAGTCCTCAGCTAACCTGTAATCATACTCCCAGTCCTCAGCTAACCTGTGATCGTACTCCCAGTCCTCAGCTAACCTGTGATCGCACTCCCAGTCCTCAGCTAACCTGTGATCATACTCCCAGTCCTCAGCTAACCTGTGATCATACTCCCAGTCCTCAGCTAACCTGTGATCATACTCCCAGTCCTCAGCTAACCTGTGATCGTACTCCCAGTCCTCAGCTAACCTGTGATCGTACTCCCAGTCCTCAGCTAACCTGTGATCGTACTCCCAGTCCTCAGCTAACCTGTGATCATACTCCCAGTCCTCAGCTCACCTGTGATCATACTCCCAGTCCTCATCTAACCTGTGATCGTACTCCCAGTCCTCATCTAACCTGTGATCATACTCCCAGTCCTCAGCTAACCTGTGATCATACTCCCAGTCCTCAGCTAACCTGTGATCGTACTCCCAGTCCTCAGCTAACCTGTGATCGTACTCCCAGTCCTCAGCTAACCTGTGATCATACTCCCAGTCCTCAGCTAACCTGTGATCATACTCCCAGTCCTCTGCTAACTTCTTTAGCTAAAAATATAATCTGCAACAACTTATTCTTGTACTTTACCTTAAAATTGCTTTCTGCACCCTCAACTTCTTCTATAAATCCCCTGTTCTTACTCTGTATTATACCTTCATAAATACTTGACACTCTGAAACCATATAACTAATGATGTTCTCTGACTCTTAATCATGTTTGATTTGTGTTTCTCTCTACTTTGACTGTAACTGTGAATACACTGTGTAACACAATTTTATTTAATTGCACTCTTCTTCATTTAATTTGGATTTTTATGTGAACAACTGGCTATAACTACATATATATTTTCACATCACTTAATTTGATTTTTATGTGAATAACTGTGTATAATTTCTATATAATGCGGATTTTTTATGTGAATAACTGTGTACAATCACTATGTAATGCGGAGCTTTTCTCCCTGGACCTCCACTGAAAATGGGCTCCCTGAGCCCAGTGGACCTCCCCGGTCATCAAACTGAAATAAATAAATAAAGACGGTAAAGATCCATCAGATCCAGCTTCATATAGGCCCATTTCAATTCTAAACCATGATTATAGAGATTTTATGTCTATAATGGCTAAAAGAATGGTTAAGGTGATGCCAAAACCGATAGATATATAGATGGTTTGATGGCTTGATGGAGGGGAAGCAAACATTTGACAACAGTAATAGAACATTGATGATCCAGAGGAAAACAGAATGTAAGAAAATTCCTCTGCTATTGGTGTATCTTGATGGAGTGAAAGTATTTGACAGAGTTAGCTGGGATTTTAGGAGTAGGGCAATTAAAGCATGTGCATTCCCTGAAAAAATAAGGTTAATTAGGATGATACACAAGGGATTGGAGGTGAAAATTAAAGTGTGGAAGCCTCATCTTTGATAAGGTCTGTTTGAACAGAGGAACATTTCTCCTTTATTTCTGCTATATTTAAAACCATTGGCAAATAAAATAAGATACTCAGAAATTCAAGGATATAATTGTTTTGGTAATCAAAAAGACTTTGCTTTATTTGCAGATGATATTATTTTGAACCAGATAAAACCAGAAAAGGACATTTAACTGTGTGGAATATTCTGAGACAGCTTCAAGTCTTTTCTGGCTACAAAATTAATGAAGATAAAACAACGGCAATAGCTGTAAACTGTGTACCCAAACACAAACTGTTTCAGCAATACTCATATTTATGACTGTTGCTAAAATTAAGTATTTAGTAGTATGAGTTAAAAGGGATCCTGTTATGGCAGCTAAGGATATGTGGGAAGAGACTAAACAAAAGATAATACAAAAACTGAGAAACTGGAAGCTGTGTTTTATGAATATTTATAGCAAAATGCAATCAGTGAAAATGTTCTTGGCACCTTTAGTTTTATACACAGGTCAGGCATACGTTTTATCAGCTGGAGGAGAAGTTGTGGATAGCAATTAATAAAGATTTGAAGGATTTTATCTGGGAGGGGAAGAGGGCAAGAGTCATGTCAATAAGTTGATCCTTCCAGTAGAACAAGGTGGTTTGAGATTAACCGATTTGAAGGGATGTTTCAGAGCTATACAGTTAAGGCTCCTATACATAGCATAAACAGAAATTCAAGGTGGAAAGTGATGATAATGAAATTGAAGGAAGCATAAAGAATAAGGACAGAATAAGATTTTGGATGCAGATCCTCAAGGAGAATAACAATAACCATACAGAATATTATATTCATAAAATAGCACTGTAAGAACTAAGCCAGCGTGGGAATGGAGAAAAGAGGTTCTGACAATAGGGGTGGCTGCAATTAGGGGTGCAGAGAATATGCAAGTGGGAGCTGGAATTGACTGGAGAAAACTGGAAATGAAACTAAGGTATTATGAGCAAATAATTAGAGAGGGAAAGGTGATAAAATGGAAAGAGGTCAAGAATTAATTTGGACTGCAGGCGAGAGATTGCCTTCCTTATCAAGGGTTGATATCAGAGTATAGGCAACGAGAAAGGAATAGGTGGATCCTAAGTGAAATACCAACACTGGTAAAGTTTTTAGTAAAAACCAGAGAAGAAGCTGCTGTTAAAAAGGGATAATTAGTAGGTCATATAAAATATTGCATGATAACTATAAGAATCAATCAGAGGAGACTAGAAAGGATTGGGAAGACAGACTGGTTAAACAATTCAAAGAGAAACAATAAGGGGATATATTTGTGGCTCCCAAATATGCAACAAAAATCTAGAAGATTTAAGATCTTTGCTTTGAAGTGTTTGCATAGGTATTTTTACATCCCAAAGCAGACTCCAAAGATTTTTTTCTCCGGTAGATTGCAAATGTTGGAGATGTAATGGGGAAGAAAGAGATAATTGGGAACATATTTTTTGAGAGTGCAATGAATTGGCAGACTTTAAAAAATCCCTGCAGCATACCCTGTCAGAAATAATGGGTGAGTAAATAGGAGCAATTAAGCAAATTATTTTTTTAAACTGGGATACAGAAAAGGAATTGCTTAGATATAGTGAGGTCTTGCCAAGTTTAATTCTGGTGGCTGCCAAAAAAAAAAACAATTACTAAAAAATGGAAATCAAGGTCTAAATCAACCATACTAGAAGTAGTGAGTATAATAACAGAGAAAAAAGAACTGGAAGTGAAATCTTTAGAGAAGGGAATGAGCAAACTACATAGACAAAATGTGAATTATGGGAACAATACTTGCAGAATAATAGTTTGGAAGAGGAATGAGGATTAAAGGAAGGCTGGAATTGAATGAGCTATGTAATGTGTGACTGACAATGACTGTATAGAGATACTTTTTGTGATGTAAAATATTTACAATTGAAAATATGTCCGTGTGGTTTGTCTTCATTTATATAAATGTATGATTGTCTATGTAATAAGTGATAATGCAATAAAGATGTTTCTTGCTTTAAAAAAAAAGACATCTAGATTGCTAAATTGAAATGGAAAACATCAGTAACAACAATTTGTGATCAGATGCTTTGAATTATAAGTATAGTCTCAAAAGTTGATACTCTGTAGTTTTTATAGTTTCTCTTTCTTGTGATTGACAGTTCTCATTGTATGAATTTAGTCCAAAATATCCTTACTTTTCATTCTGAAAGTGATCTCCAGGCAATATTTACACTTCTCTGTCTTCGTTACAGACTGCAGACATTACTGAAGTTATAAGGTTATTAATATTCAGCATTGACAACTGCCTGCCTACAAACAATATCATTTTATTGAATGTATTTATTATACAGTAGAGCCAAATAATTTACACAACATTCCAAACACAAAACCAAGTTCCAAACCAGTAAAATGCAATTGAAGGAGCCACATAAGGATACACTAAAGTAGATTTATTGAGCGCTTTTGTTTTTCAATGAAAACTTCATCAGAATATTTTATTCTGATGAATTTTTTGTTGAAAAACTAAAACGCTCAATAAATCTACTTTAGTGTATCCTGGTGTGGCTCCTTCAATTGCATTTTACTTTACACAGCATTCTTAATAACATATAGTGGTCCTGATTCCTTAATGGTGGGATTTCTTCTGCTAGTCTCTTCTGAAATCCAAATGCTTAAAATTATGCTAATACATTTCTTTGAATATTTCATACTTGTATGCATTCATGTTCTTTACGATTGAAAACATCTGCAGAGATGCGAGGAGAAAAGCTGACCCCATCATGAAAGTAGCAGGTGGTGTTCACTTTTTTGTTCCAAAAAAGGTATATGACCATCACTTAGATTCACAGGTCTGTGTGTGTAGGGTTCCTATTAGATGATTGAAGACGCATTCTTTTGAACTTGAAAAGACGAAAAGGCAAAATGATGAAGCGGCATATAAGCAAATTCTTTCCCTGGGAAAGAAATCACTTGGCCGCATCCATTACTTTGCCGTTTTTGTCACTGTAGTGCAATCTCGGAGTTGGTATATTTAAGTAGGGGGCAAAGCCCCTCACTTTGTTATGTTTTAAGTGTATTTTTTTGGAACAGCGAAAATCACTGCTCTAAGCATTTGAGTTTGTAAGGTTTCGCTTACATGAGGTCGATAAATCATTGTTCGCTTTTCTAAGCATTCGATGATTTAATATAGACCCATGTGTGTGTGTATGTGTGTGTACTAGACTAATAATCACTGGAGCCTTTATAAGCTTAGCCATGCATCTCAAATGTATTCAAGAGCATGGTTTAACTCTGTTTCCATCTTTGAAGCATTTAAGCTTTCAGTAAAAGTAAAAAAAAAATAAATAAAATCTACAGCAGCAAATTCTTTATTTCAACCCAAAGTGAAGCTAAAAAGCTGAGCAGTCATTGTCACAAAAAAAATAAGCTTATTTGTCATTGTTGACTGGGGTTTTCCCCCTGAAGTTGTACATATTCACTGTGTTTGGTTCTTTTTTCTTTTCTTTTTTGAATGAATTTGTCATGTTTCCACTTGCTGGAGTTACCCGTTTTCCTGAAATCCTATGTACTCAGGTGGATTGTAGTGGATATTTATTAGCCAACTTGGTTAAAGAAAGGGAGGAAAAGTTGGCTAATTTTGATCTGTGGTCAGTGATATGTATGATAAAAAGATTTTATGAACTTAAAAGCCTTATGGTGAAGGAGGTGACCTTGTGTTAAAGATATGCAGCAACTGGAGAAATATACAAATCTTTCCATTCCTCTGAGGGGGCTGAGGGTTGATAAATTACCTTCCTTTGAATTTTTGGAAGATGAGTCTGAATTATTAGAGGAATGGAAAAATATTGCATTGCAGTGTATGTTAGGCTGGCTTAAGGTTCTCATCAAATGGAACACTAGAGTACATGTTAAAATCCAGCAACAGATTGCTTCATTGCAGGACATTTTATTGAAAGATACATCTCTCAATATTTTTCTAGTAGAATGAAGGATACTAAGGGTAAGCTGCCTAAGGTGGAAAACGAGAACATTGAGCTTAAAAATAAAAAGCTCAACTGAGATATGAATAATTATAAATGCAATTTTATCTTTTCTTGGCAAAGAAGGCCAATAAATGGGTGGTCCCAGGTGAGACATATGGAAGTTGGATCACATAGTTTGTGATTCTTCCATTTCATCAACTGAAACTACTGCTAGTAAAAAATTGTTTCTTTTGAGAGTGAGGAAATGAATGAGCAGCCAACAAAATGTATAGATGGAGAACAACAGTCACAAGCAGGATTTCAACAAAATAAGAGATGAGGTGGAAGAAACAAGAGCTGCAATAGATGGAATTGAATGTCAGCTGGAGATTCTTCAACAGACTGTATATAATAGAGTTTTTGGAAATTATATTTCTGCTTTTGAAACAAACACTGTAGTTAATCTATCTATAGTAAATTTAAGTGACTTTCATGTGACTCAAATTATTGAGAATATCTTATTGAAAGGCAGTAAGTTTGTTCCCACCAAGCTTCCTTCCCTGGCAGATGCATTATTTGATGTAGTGTTTTTTGCCTCAAGTTACATTTGCGGAAGTTTTTTTAACTTTCAGAAAGAACAGAAACAAATGTCAACTGAAAATGATTTAAGTGATATTCATTCTTGAATTTGTCTATTTATGACGATGAGTTTTGCAATTTTGTTAATGATGATGATGATGGTGTAAGTAAGGATGAAGGGGAAAGAATACTTTTGGTCACTAAATTTCCCCCTTTTTCTTCTGTTATGAAGAATTTAGTAGATAGTCCATGGCCTATTGTATGTTGTGATGATGGATGTTTATTTCCCAAGAAAGTCACATTTTCTTATGGTAGATATAGCAATTTAAAAGAAATTCTTAATTTCAAAGGTGATAGGGTTATAAGAAATCAAACGGGGATGTGGAAAATGTAAGGTATGTGTGAGGTTGAGAAATATTTCTGGTACTAGAATTAATGGCAAAAGGTATATGACTAGTGGTAGGTTTGACTGTCGTCCTGCAGTGTGATCTACATAGTAGGCTGTGGATGCCCCCCCCCCCACCACCACCAAATGGTATATTGGCCAGACTAAGTGAATGGTTAAAGTTCACATTTTGGAGAATTTGGCTGATGTTAGAAATAAGCAGTTGGATAGTCCTATTGCAGATCATTTTTATAAGGCACATGGGGACATCATGAAAGTTTGAATTTTAATGTATTGGCTAAACCCCAATCAGTGGGTGGAAACAATTTTGCACAGAAGTTATTAGTGTTGGAAAGTAGATTTATATTAAATTATAGAACATACACCTAGAGGTCTTAATTTGGACATCAATTTGAATGTTGTTATATGTATGGATGACTATAGGATGTGGCTCTTTAAGGGCTGTTGAATTATTTATTTGTTCACTAATTATTCAATTGTATTAATTGAGAGTTTGTATAAAAAGACTGCTTGGTGTGTGAAATGTTATTCCTCTGAAGGCACTGAGCCAAGGTACCAGAACACCATTAAAAATCTTTGCAGTATTTGGTGGCTCCGTTTGATTTTGATTTCTTTATGTGTTGTTTCTTTTGGTGGTTTTGCGATGTTACCTGTTACCATTCAGCTGTTTAGCAGTAGGTATACCTCATCTGCGATACAGGAAAAACAGCTGTCATTTGTTGGAGATTTTAGAACGAACCTCATGGCTTTGTGTTCCACACTTGTTGAAGACACCAGTTAGTGGGCTGATGTTTCACTGTATTTTGATCTTTTGAAAACTGGATGATACCAGCATAGTACAGAGGTGGACCTAGTAATGGCCACATAATATACTACTCCTGCTTTCCCCACTGCCCCAGGAAAAGTCGTTCTCTCTCCCCAGTCCTGGGTCTTGGCAATGTACATGGTTACAGATTCAGTAAGGAGTTGAGCAAGTCTCCTATGAAGACAGGAAGACAGGTTAGTTAATATACCATAATCCCCATCTTATACAATATTCTTTTCCTGTTTCATTGGCTTTCTACCATTGCAGTTATAATGTAGACATCTGCATAATAGACATAATGCATTTTATTTATATGCCCTAATGATTTGTTTTTTGTATAAGTGCAGCCTTACTTTTTAGTTCTTACATGGTTTATGGGATCCAGAATGTCCACTTTTAAGTAGCCTTGCATATCTGTGATATCACTCATTGGGAATGGGCGATGCTTGCTATTATGCACCCTGGTTGGCGAGTGGTAGTCCCTCTCTTAACTGCTGATATTAAAAACTGAGTTTCCAGAAAAATGACAGAAAAAGAAATGAAAAAAACAATTCTGGAACTACTTTGGGCCTGATTCTAAAAGGCATCCTTTTGGTGTAAGTGACCACTTACAATGAGAGCAGGTCTTTTGTAATCTGGCCCCTAGTTTAAGCCTGTTTATAGATAGGCCTTGCATCATATTAAGTCACTTACATTGAGAGCAGGGTCCGAATGGGGAAATAAGTCAGCAAGAAAATTATAGTAGCATTGCTGGACTGAATTCATCCTCAAGTCTTGGTGAGTACCTTCATGAGGTAGCCCCTGTTTTTTTCACAAAATCTCACCAAGATGACACTGATATATATGGACTGTATTTTATATAGCATATATCATGGACAGAAGTAGGTTAAAAAATAAAAAGTGCCCAATCTTGGTAGGTGCACTGGTACCAGGACTGTAAAAATGACCGTGTAGAATCCTCAAGAAATGGAAACATTCCTGTAATGGGGCTAGGCCAGGCCCAGGTGGAGGTTGGACTTCTGTTATAGAAGGAAGTAGCAGTCAACAAAATCACAAAAACTGATAGGCCAAAGACGATAGAGTGGACTGTTGAGGATAAGAAAGAAATTATGGATTGTTACTATTATGCAAGAAGCCCAGAATTTCCAGACAGAATGTATACAGAAGAAATGAGAGAGAAATTTGAGGAAAGAAAAATACTTCCACAAGAAAAACTGTCAGATGCTTCCAAGAAACCTTGAGCTGTTTGGAAAAAATTGATGAAGTGCAAAAATATTAAGAAAATCTAGAGACTTTTGAAAGGTATAAAAAAGAAATATGGACATGGGATAGAAACAGAGATCTGATTATGGTGCAATATTTATGCAAAAGTGGAAGCCAAATTAATCAACACAAAAAAAGGCAGTTCCAAAGCTATCCGAAGAGAAGTACATACAAACGCATCAAGATATGGAAAATTTCCACCCCTCCCCAAAAATAAGATCACAAAGAATGTAGAACAGAAGATTAGTAAAGTAGAAGTAAAAAAAATACAAGTTGAAGTTATGGAATACTTGCAAAGTGAAGGATTTAGCGTAGAAAGTCTAACACAGGTTATATTATAGCGTGATGGAACAAGTCCCCAAAGTCACGGGAAACAGGAGGAGCAGGAGACATCAGAAGCAGAAATATGGACATGGAAAAGAAAAAGATTTATATGGTGCGATATCTATGCAAAGGAGAAAGCAAAATTAACCAATACAAAAAGAGCAGCACCAAAGATATTTGAAGAGAAATATAAGCAAAGGCATCCGGACATGGAAAATTTTACAATTGAAAAAGTAAGAAAACAAAGGGGAAAGAAGATTAATAATGGAGAAGTTAAAGAAATAGACACTGAGGTTATGAATTACCTGCAAAGTGAAGGATTTAGTGTAGAAAATCTAACTCCGATAACATCACAGCAAGATAGAGCAATGGATCCCCCAAATTAGGCGCAACCCATGGAGCGGGAAACATCTGATCATTTGCCATATGAAGATACTTAGCCTTCCATAGGCTCCAGAACCAGTACAGGCATTCATTTGGAGTTGCATAGCAAGGGAGGGAATAGGTAACTGTTGCAACTCTGACACAGTCAATGTTATGGAGTGATAGCCCAGTGACTTCCCGTATAAAAGAACAATGGATGACAGGACGAAACAGGATGAAACTGAAGAGAATGTGGCACAAGAATATGCTCTGGAACTTTCTATACAATGCCTGCAGGAAATAGAGAACAAAAAACATACCCTCAGTTTAGAAGAAAATGATCTAAGAGAAGAGATGCTTGATTTAATAGAGATGGACAGACATATTAAAATCAATGAGAGAAATAGACTACGGAAAGTCAATAAAACCCCAAAAGTTAGCAGTTTAATGAAGCAAATGAACACAGTAATTAGGACTATCCATAGAGATTCTTGTGATGTAACAGAAGTAAATAAGATATATTACTGTGCAGAAAGATTAATGACAGTTAGTCTTACCACAAAAACACAGAGTAGTATTGGAAAGGAAGAGGAGAAATCAAATGCCGTCATGGAAGTATCAAATAGAGAAAACTATAAAGCAATTAGGACATAAAGTGTCACTGTTAGAAGAGGAACAGATCAACAAAAATACTCAGAAAAATAGATGTGATAAAAGCAGCTCACAGTATCAGAACAGATCAGTATCTCTTGTGGCTATTGCAAAGAATAAACTAAAAATATCAGCACAGGCAAAAAAAAAAAATAGAAGATATGCAGATAAATATAAAGGAAAAGTGCAAAATAAGCAATTTATTGATAACCCAAAAAAGGTTTATAAAGAACTGGGAAACGAGGCAAAAGGAATTGAAACATTACCAAAAAAGAAGAAGAAATAGATACATTTTGGAGAAATATCTATGAAGATCATGTGGCACATAACAAAGATGCTAAATGGATAGAAGTAAAGAAAGAATATGAAGTTCAAAGGTACAGGATATGAAAAGGGATAAAGTAAGAGCCAGAGAGATTGAAACAAAGTTAAGAAAAGATCCTAATTTGAAAAGCCCAGGACCAGATGCAGTACCTAACATTTGGCTAAAAAGAAGATTTATCATTTTGCCATGAGTAAGTACTATTTATATGTGCACCATGAATAGACACCAGCCTGATTAACAACAGGAAAAGCAATACTCTGACTTACAAGCAAACCTGCAAGCTATCCTAAAAACTATAGACCAGTAACTTGCCTTCCAGTGATGTATAAACTATACACTGGAATTGATGCTGACAGAGTTTATAGTTATTTAGAAGAAAACTTGATCATGGCAATAAAACAAAAGGGTAATAAACAAAAGTCATATGGAACCAGGGATCATTTGTTGTTAAAGTTATAATGGAGAACTGTAAAAAGGGGAAGAATCTTAGTATGGCATGGATAGACACAGTGCTGAAAATGTATAAGATACACACTACACTAATTACATTACAGCGACCATGAAACAGTTTCAAACAGCTTTACAGTTAAGCCATGATAAAGGACAAATTATTATTCCAGGGGGGATAAACTTTCAAAAGATAATATTCCAAGATGACTCTGTCCCCACTGCTCTTTTGTCTTGCCCTTACCCCATTACGCTGTCTACTTAACAGATTAGGTCATGGCTATAATTTGCCTCCCAGAAAATTACAAAGTGTAAAGACTTCTCATTGTCTTTTTGTAGTTGATTTAAATTATATAGTTCATCAGATGAGGAACTGAAAGCAAGTGGTCAAAACATTTTCAGATGATACAAGAATCTCATTTGGTCTTGATAAATGTGCAAAAGCAACCTTTAAAGAAGGGAAGCTACAGCAACAAGAAAACATTTTGGGACATGAATGTGATATAAAAGAACTTGAGCAAGAGGTAGTGTAAAAATATTTGGGAACTGATGGACTAATAATAAAATATGAATAAATGTGAATAAAAAACTTAGTAATAAGTATTTTAGAAGACAATACTGAAAACAGCTATGACATCTAGGAACAAAGTTCAGGCTATAAACCAATTTGTCTTCCTGTCCTAACTTACAGTTTTGGAGTGACTGACCTAAAAGGTGTTGAATTGGTTGGACAGGAAAACAAGAAGGATGTGTCATGTTCATCAAATGATTTATAAAAATCAGTGCATACCAAGACTATATATTTCCTGTTCTGAAGGCGGTATGGCCCTCCTCAAAACTGATTACATGTATAGATCTGCAATCATGAGACTGCATACATATCTGCTGACCTTTCAAGATCCAAATGTAGAGAACATTTTGAAACATGAGGAGAATAAGTCTAAAATGACTTCCCTATTTAGTTTGGCAGAAGCATAGTGGTTTCAGGAATGGAAATCAAACCAAAAGTAGATAAAAATCAGACAGCAACTAAATGTGCCAAAAAAACAAAAGAAAGAATATAAGGTGAAGGATCAGATGAGAAGGCATGAAATGTAAAAATAACACATATAGACAGTTGCAAGTACAGACAATTCTTGATACAACCTCATATTGATCAGGATTGAATGCAGGAAGGTTAAGCAGAGGTGAATTTAAACCAAAAGATGAAAGATTAATACTGGGAGCCAAAGATAATGGACTATGTGCGCTTTGGATTAGAAATTCCATTGAACATGTGGGAGAAATGGACAAATGTAGATATTGGAAACAGTCGCACACCTTGTTGCTGGGTGTGATACACTAATGGCAGAAGGACTGTATATTGAACTGCATAATAATGTGGCAAGACTGTTGCATTGGGGATTTTGCAAACATTATAAAACTGAAGTAACTGAAAAGCACTGGAAACATGAGCCACAAAGCATTATAGAAAGTGATGAGGTTTATATCACATGGGATCATCCATTAGCAACAGTTCAAAAAATAGATGTAAGAAAACCAGACATAGTAGTCCATGAAACAAAGACAAAAAGTAAGATTGATCATTGAAATTGCTACACTCAGTGATTATAGCATCTTGCATAGAGGCACAAAGTCATTAAATGCCTGGGTTTGCAGGCCGAAATGATGGCAATGTGGAAGAAGGATACCCAGACAGTTCCAATAGCAGTAAGAGCAACGGGTCTTATAAAAAAGAATTTACATTTATACTTGGATATGTTGCTGATACAAGTGACTCAATACAAATTGCAGAAGGAGTCATTACTGGGCACATTATGGGTGCTGCAAAGACCACTTCTGGCTAACATCAAAGATTGAAACAATACTAATTTTATGAACTTTAATCATACTTTGATTTAGGAATGGGGTCCATTCCCATTGTGGTATTAAAAACCCAAAAGACTTGGAGAAATTAAAAGAGAGAGCAGGTCTTTCAGAATCAGGGCAGACTTACATTCAGAGCAACTCATTTGGAATCTGGCCCTTTGGATTTAAATTTATCAGTTACTGAACACTTTGTGTCTTTGTCTCCACAAGTCTTGGGTAATTGTGTGGGTTATTTCATAGGCTCATAGGTCTTGTACTAGGTTAATGGCCCTGGAGCATTTATAAGTCTAGCCCAAATAAATTGCCCAGGCACCGTGCCACCCAATGTTAGTTCACAGTGCCCATATCCAGTAGGGCAACTGGAATGATCCCTGGAGTGAAGTTTCTGTTATCCATCCACTCAAGATTCCACTTGAAGAGGGCCAATGAGGTGCCTTGCTTGACATGAATAGGAAGCTATTTCCAGAGTATGGGCAGTCTTTGGGAGATGAACCTGTCCCTCCAGCATGTTCTGTTAATTGTGGTAATGAGGTTGTGATCTCTGGAACGTGTGGTGTGGGGGGATTGGGATTTCTTTAGGTGTAGCATTTCAAGTAGGTCTGGGTCAGACATGGCTTTGTAAGTCAAGCAGAGATAATCTCTAAGTAGATGATAAGAGACTGAGAACAGCTGACGTTTCTTGAGTCTGTCCATATAGGACATGTGTTTAAGCCTAAGGATCCTTTTTGTGAGGTACTTTTGTGGCCTCTTCAGCTGTTGTAGGTGTCTGCTCAGGTACATGCCAAATGGGGTGTTGTATTTGATGATTGGTCTAATGAGAGATGAGTAGAGAGGGATGATTACTTCTTTCTTCCTGGATGCAAAACCTTTGGTTATAAGATGTGCCACGTAGAAGGACTTTCTGACCACAGTGGCAATGTGGTGGTGGCTGTTGACCTGGGTGCCCAGATCTCTTATGGCCCCTTCAGTGTTCAGTGGGCTCCCATCAACATGGTAATTTGTTTTTTCCAAAGGGGATGATAACGCATTTTTGGCGATAAGCTTCAAGCCATGTTTCTGATACCAGTCACTGGTATCAGAGAGGCCCTTTTGTAGGATGTCTGCATCACTTGGGGAGTTGATAATGACTCCTAGCTTGCAGTCATCAGTGAACTTGGTCAGCCAGAGTCCTTCTTTGTTGGCCTGGACTTCTGAGAAGTAGATGCCAAACAGGAGAGGGCCCAGGACCGTGCCATGTTGGACTCAACTCATGACTGATCAACAGTCTGACTTGGAATCCGCAACTTTCACTCTGTGGGTCCTGTCTTTGAGCTAATTTGCAACCCACCTAGTGATGTAAGGATTGATGCCTAGTTTGGTGAGTTTATCAATGATACCTGAATGGGGAATGTTAACAAAGGCCTTGGCCAGTTCAAGGTAGGCAGTATGCACTGCCTTACCCTCATCCACAGCCTTGGTGACTGCCTCAAAGAAGTCAACCAGCTTCAGTAGGCAGGATCTAGGCAAAACCAAACTGTGTGAGGACAAGAGTTTGGAGATTGCCTACATCTTTGTTAAACAGGTCCATGATGATGAGCTCCATAGCTTTGCATACCAGACTCGTCAAGCTAATGGGGCGATAGTTCCCAAGATCTGTA
The DNA here is from genome assembly GCF_019279795.1 of Protopterus annectens. Lineage (NCBI taxonomy): Eukaryota > Metazoa > Chordata > Ceratodontiformes > Protopteridae > Protopterus > Protopterus annectens. The sequence goes on from NC_056743.1 coordinate 128,546,695, forward strand.
GTTCCTCCCCCTTTATGGAGTGGGATGTGACTGTAGCAGTGCACCATTCATTAGGGACATAGCATGAGGTAAGGCTGTGACTGAACAGGGCACAAAGATGTGGTGCCAGTTCATTTTGTAGCTCATGAAGGTTGCAGCCTCAGGTCCCATGGATGCTGTATTCTTGGCTTTGGACAATGCAGCTTTTACCTGTGCCACAGAAATGGTGGGTATCAGGCTTTCTTCTGGTATTGTGATAGGGCCCTTTGGGGGTGGTAAAGTTGGCACTGAATCTGTCGGCCAATATGTTGGCTATATCTGTTGGCTCAGTATAGGAAGTGCCATTGATCAATAACTCAGAGCAAATCTGGGTATTGCATTTGAGGTTTTTGATATAGCTATAGAAGGCTTTGTGATTGTTTTTGGTGTCAGCCACAATTCTGCCTTCATAGCTGGCTTTAGAGGATTTGATAAGGGATCTCAGCTTTTTGTTGAGACTGATAAGGGAGGTTTTCCAGTCTTGTGACTTTGTTTTTTTCTGCAACAGTTTCTTCCTTCTGTTGTAGAATTTATTGATGGCTGGGGACCAGCAGATTGGCTTTCTTTTTCGGAGGAGAGTGTCTTAGTTCTATTTGGTATGGCAAGGTACATGCATTTGTGTACATGCTTGTACAATGCATTGCTGTATAATTCAGCAGTCATGCAGCTATTTTCCATTTGCATGAGTGCTGAGGTTAGCCACCTCTGTTTTTAGGAGGCCAACATCGGCTTTAGAGAAGTTTTTCAGGGTGCTCACCTTAGCGGGGGGTGTAGGTGAGATGTAGATTTCCATGGTGATCAGTTTGTTGTCAGATTTAACCAGGGAGGAATTGTGACTATAGGTGTAGAGCAACAGTCTCCCATGTTGGTGATAACCAGATCGAGGATGTTGCTTCCTCTAGTGGGGTCAGAATGAACTCATCCAGGGCATTGGAATTGATAAATTCCAAAAAGCATTTGGCCTGTACATTGGTTCTTGAATAGTTTTCCCAACTGATGGAAGGTTAGTTGAAGTCACGCAGTATGAGAGTATTGGGTTGGACCTTGATAGATTCCAGGGTGCTTAGGAAGTTGGAGTGAGTGTCTGGAGACATGTTTGGGGTTCTGTAGCAGGCTATGACTTGTATCGTGATCTTACCCAGTGTTAGTTGTACCTGAAGTATCTTGCATGCATTATACTGGGCTACCAGTCTAGAGGTGTGCATATGCTTTAAGAATATGGAGACACTACTGCCTTTGGAGCTTCCGGCTGTATTCTGGGGCCGAAAGGTATGGAATGAGTTGTAGCCTGGGAGTGCAGAGATGCTTTCTGCCTCTTTAAACCAGGTCTCCATTACAGCACAGATGTCGACATTCTCCATTTTGAGGAGAGCTTTGAGCGAGTCCATCTTGAGATTTAGACTTCTAGCATTGAGTAGCATGACCCTCAAATTGCATTTGTTTGTAGCTGTTATGGTGGAATTTTGGTCTTTGGAACACTGCCTAAAAAAGGCACTGTAGGGGTGGCAGGAGCCTTAGCCAGTACCCGGAATCCCAGGGGTGACAGATGCAGGCCGTCTTTGGCAAAGCATTGAGGTCTGTCGATCATGTCATCCCAGGCAGACAGATACTGGATCCCCTTAGAATGACACCAGAAACTTAGCCAATTGTTGGAGTCAGTCATTTTCTGCTCATACTGTGGTATCATTCTAGGTGACAGTAGAATACTTCTCAGAGCTAGGGTCATACCTGCCTGGGCCACATAATCTGAGAGTTCCATCACATCTCTTTTCATGTAGTCCAGGGAGGTATGTCTCAGGTCATTCACACCCACATGGAGAATGACTGAGTCATATCTGTACTTGTGGAGTGACCTCGGTGCATGTGTTATGTGACAGATCCTGGCACCAGATAGACAACTGTCCGTCACCTTCTCCTTGTTCAACCTAGTGACTGGGTCATTGGTGTGCCTCACAATTGAGTCTCCTATGATTAGTATATTGGGAAAGTGTTTTGCCTTAAGGGCTTGGGTTGAGGGGCACACTGTGGTGGTGAGCTATGTGTTCTGGGCTTGGTGTTGTGTTGTGGTGGTCAAGTGCATTTCTGTCTCTGAGGGTCTCTGTTATTTGGGTAAATTTTTATTGAGACCCTCCATGAAGGTGGGTGTATAGTTTGTGTTTCTATGTGTGGGTTGTGACTGTTGGTGTTTTTGAGGGCTGTGTGTTCTATGTAGTGAGTTGCAGGTGTTGACCTTCTCTTGACCAACTAGTCCAGTCTTGGTTGGAGCATGCACTGCTACCAGTTTGGTGATATGAGTGCATCTCTCACAGGTATCAGTGTTGTGTACATTAGACAGTTGCTACACTGTCTCAGAATGCTCAAGTGCACCCAGGTTAGCAGGAGAAAGCACAGGAAATTGCCCTACAATCATATCAGCAGGGGTGGTCATAACTAATAAGTACTGGGGCTGTTACTGCATAGGAACAGCTAGTGCTGATAGCACCTAAGTGTGCTACAGTAAATGCTACAAAAGCCTGTTAAAGTGCTAGCTGATTACGCTAATTGAAGTGCAAGAAGTAAAAGAACAAGCACGGTCCAAGGGGAAAATTGAAGAGCAGACTTTCTGGCATCTGTAATAGTTTATCTCAGCTGAGTGCAGCTGCATGGTGGGAATAACAGCTGAGAAATGTTGTCACAAATAACTGTAGGTGAGTGCTCAGGTCTAATTACAAGAACCTGTAGAAAAATATTATTCGCCATACTCCAGTGGGTAGGCTAGCATATAAAAAGCAGACTTTATGGTGTAACCTAATATAATCACACAAGAGAATTATGTGCAGTACAGAACCTCTTGTGATTCCCTGCCCCCACCATTAATAACAATGAGTGCATGGGTATAAAACCAACACGTGGGACATAATGAGAAATACTTAGAGATAAGGTAGAACTGGTTCACTTTCTGGGTAGAATATCATCTACTTGCATATGACAATAGTTTGTTCTCAAAAGAAGAAAAAGGCGGTTGTAACTTCAGATGTAAAAGAAGGCTGGAATGATAAAACATGAGCCTTAAAATCCTTTGACTATGTAAAGTTCAGTTTGACTATTTACACAGTAAATTGTAGATTAAAATGCTGCTGAAATTTTGGATAATGCCAGCTTGTACATAGTGTGGTAGCAATAACCAAAGAATCCGATTATGAAAAGTAAGATTTTCTGATTAATATACAACTTCTTTGGATGCTGGAGCAATGTCTGTCCTTAGTGAACTGCTTTCCTGTACTATGCTGTATAAACACGCTGTGATCTTCAAAATGAGAGACACTTCGGGGGAGTGTGATGAAGTAAAACATTTCTGTTACGCTATGAGAATAACACATGTATCTAAAATATGTCTCACTTTAAAGACCACAGCCAAATCCAAATGTTCATCGCCAATGTGTTATTTTCAGAACTGTATCACATACCATTTTCAGGCCTTGGGATTTATAAGAGAAATGTTGTATCTTACAGAATAGGGACTTTCCATTAAGGGAAATTTTGCTTTACTAACATAATACTACACACCGTCTGAAGAGTCCATTTAGTATGTGAATGTCTTCGCTCTTGGACCCAGGCAGCTGCTAGAGAGATAGATTCCAAAATGCACGGTGTCACTATAAAGCATTTTGACTTTCATGATTAGTCTTTTAAGATTATGTGAACAGATAATTTGTTCAAAATAAGTTTCCTCCACCCCTACAGCCTTCCAAAATACCCAAGAGGAACTGCAGATGCAGCATCTGCAAGTGATTTGGGGGGTAAATGGTCATACAGATGTACAATACCTTGGCACATTTTGATAAATTATGATGGAAAATGGCCAGACTTATATTTAAAGTGCATACTCATTCAGTGTCATCATTCTGTACAATGCACCTATTCAAACCAATACAGTTATTACTTGAATTTTCATTCTTTAGGACCCCAAAGTCACTTCCTTGGAAAATGTTAACATTTTACCAAAAACTCAATTCATTACAGTAAATTGTGCTTTACACTATCATGTTACACTACATTGCAAAGGTTACAAAATATTTTGGCATTATGCTTAAACTATGCAAAAGTATCTATGTATGGTGTGAAAGCTTTCCATTGAAATTAAATGAATGGGAAAATCTTTTATGTGGCACTTTTCTTGCAGAAATACGAGGAAATACATGGCAACTGCGTCTCGTGATCATTTCCTGCAAGTACTCTAAATTGTTGCTTTTTCTTCTTTTTAAGTTTAGGGGAAACATTTTAAAGTTTAATTTTCTTATTTTTACTCTTTCCTCAATTAATATTTTTCCTGGGTTTATGTACAAGTAATCCTTGATCCTCAGAGTCGCATTTCATACTGGTTAGAACTTCAAAATATATTATCATAAATCCCGTCTCCTGACCTGTCTTCCTGCATCCATTCTCACTTCATTTTTCCTCTCCATATTGTATCTTCTTCTAAAGTTTCTTTGTCACTTAGTGTACCCTCTCGTTGTCCTTCATGTATGTTTTCTTCGCTTTCCCCATCTTTTTCATTATTTACTGTTTGCTCTTGACCAATCCATCCAGTAGTGTCCCTTTTTTACACAACCTGCATGATGCAGGCACACACCGCTTGTTTTATGTCCTTTTTCCCCCTTACTGACTGCATTGTACCTTGCCACAATCATTAATTAAATGACTAAAGTCCTCACAAACTAAATATGATTTAGGCTGGCCAGGATATCTTAATGTCCCTCTATGACAAGCTAAAAAAATAACACTTGCAAGTGTTTCACCATGTTGCTTTCACATTGTAAAACAGCTTCCAAACTCCACCCTTCATTCCATAAATTTCTCTCATCTTTGACATTCACATTATTATCAACCGTTTCACAGAGAACATGCATGGATTTTTCGTCTTCTTCCAGCCCATCAGTTCTACACTGCAAAGTAAATTTTTTTTAAATATTTAAGTTACTACCAGAAAACAAATAATTGTTCTATGGATAAATATACCTCATTTTGTTAGACAATTCCAGAAATTTCACCATCAATCCATCAGTTTCACATACTAAGTCACAAAAAAATCTCTGTCCAGATATATAAAAGGCTGAATTTCTTGAGCTTTAAAACCCCGAACAGTTAACAAATTGTCCAATACATAATATCTGTCTATTACAGTGTCATTTTGTGTTCTTATTCTCACAGTTGGTCTCTTCTTTTTTAAAACAGTTTTGCTTGCAGTTTATTGCTCTTTTTTTTGTCTACTGTCAATGCTGCATGTTTTAATTACTGCATTATCTGCTGTCTAAAAACAGACACCTTCTCAGTGTGTTGCTGCTTTCCTCTTGCACTTTCTGTCACGCCTGTATAAGTTTGAACTGTTGCAGTGTCTGCTACCACATCACCTGGTTCCTTTTCCATATTACCATCTTTGGCACTTCTGAAAAAGTTATCTGTCATCTCATCCCATGAAACAGCAAAACGGTCACCTGACTCATCCTGATCAATTATTTTTAATAGAACGTCATCTGCAAACCCTCCTGGTGTCAATTCTGTTATCTGCACCACTTCAACAGACTTGCTAACTTCCTTCTCCATGGAGATACCTAAACACTGCTCATTTGTAGCATCCCCCAAACAGTAATACTTGTTTACATTTTGAAACTGCGTATAAACAACTTTTCTTCAAATTCTAAATCTTTAGGCCTCTAAACTCTCCATTTCTTTTTTTCTCCTCATCCATGCTGAGGCTGCTTCCCTTCTGCTTCTTCCTGACTGCTGTAGGTGCCCTCCTTTAACTTCTATCAACTCCAAAGTGTATGGGCCTTTTATTTATATACAAAAAGAACTCTTATTTACGACTTATTTATATATTTACAAATATACAAACGTATAGCTATGCAAATATGTATACACATGTTCATAATTTTCTTTACAGTCATATAAAATTTTCATCCCTATTAGACCCCAACTCATTTTTCCATAGCCACCATCTGATTCTACTTAATATTGCTGCTAAAATCCATTTGCCATTAAACCTAATTTCATTTATTCTTTCATTCCATATAACAGAAAATAACTTTTTATCTATTCTTTTAACATATTCTTTACTTCTATTCTTATAATATCTACATGTATTCATATTTAATCATACCCATATTTATCTTTGAAAAAAATGTTCTTTACATAGATTTCCCCATAACGTTTCTACTCTTTTACATTTTAAAAGCACATGTTCCATAGTTGTTGTTTCTTCTCGAGAATGTAAACATATTCTATCGCTTTTCTTTTTATATGGTGCATTTAATTTTACTGGCAACTTGTCTATTACCAGTCTCCAAAAAACATCTTGACATTCCTTTTTCTGATCAGACCATTTGCTTCTTATTTTTATAGGTTTCCTTTTTCATCCTATATTTTCCCATGGTTTTACTTAGTAATGTTTTATCATTGCATTTTTATGCCACACTTTTCTATCTTTTTCTATATCAATTTTTATTTTCCACAAAAATATTTTTTCATGGTAATATTTGATTTCTTAATTTACACACCCATTTTATCTTTTTTACCATACCCCAAAATGTATCATACTTGTATTTATACAAGTTTACTACTAGTACTGCTCAGCTTTTTTGTTTATCTCCTTTAACACTTTGTACAAATTTAATGAAACAGCATATATCACTGGGCTAGTTGATCATAAAGCCATTTTCTCTTTATTTACATACAAAACTCCTCTTTTTACTGGGTTTAATCTAGAACCCCATATAAATGAAAACAATATCTGCAATAATTCTTTTTCAAATACTGTTGGCAACACACACACAATTTCTAAGTATGTTATTTTTCCCATCAATCCCAACTTTACCAAATAAGCTTTTTTTCTGAATGATAATTTGTGTTCTCTAGAGAAGACAGGTTTGTTTTATTTCTTCAGTTGTTTTTCCCATTGAATTCAACTTGCATCTTTATTCCCAAATGTTATACCTAACACAGAAATTTAATTCATTGTAAAATATATACCCTCTGTCTTTACTACATCACCTAAACCTTTACTTTTCTCTTTATTTAAAGTCATAACTATCACCTCTAGACACTCATTTGTGTAAATTATTATTTCTTTTATACAAATTCTGTTTTTTGCAATTATTGTAATGTCCTCTGCATATGGTAACAGAACTAGAATTCTTAACCCTGGTGTTACTGCATATACTCCACCTTCTTCATTTTGTAATTTATTTCACATATCACATTCATAAGTAATACAAAGAGTATACAAATCATTGGATGTCCCTGTCTTACACTACTCTTCATATGTACTTCTTGGCTTAACTAGCCATTTACAAATATTTTTACTTTATTATTACTATACGCTGACATGTGTAATTTCCTAATTTTCTCACATATATTCTTTCATTATTACCCATAAGATTTCATGTCCAATTGTATCAAATACCTTATTAAGGTGTTTTATCATAATTTACGCTGTTTCTTTTCAATTCATAATATCATCCACAATTTCTCTATCAGTACTAATTCTTGACAGTCATTTCCCTTTATATATATATATATATATATATATATATATATATATAGTCTTCCATAATATTTTCCATTTTAGTTTCAAAATCTCTTTTGTAATATTTTCATAAAGCACTTATAATCATTATTATTCAGTACTATCAGCCTCCATTTTATTAATTGTCTTTTATCTTCCTTATTCCATATGAATTTAAGTATTACACTACATAATTCTTTATACATAAATCCTTCATATCTGATCTTGTCAATTTTCATTCTATTCTCAACATATGGGTTCAGATCCAATCCCTCAATTCCAACTTTGCTGTTGCAAAAGCTTTTGGCAATCAGAACACTCTCAAACTACTCCCTTACCCATAGTGCATCAGTCCCAATTACCTGAGATCTTGTTTGCTGCTTGAAAGTGAAAGATGTGGTGCCAGCTTTTCTCGAGCAGCCAAGTGTTGTTTCATACCATTGTAGTTTTTCTTCTAAGTATCTGAATACCTGAATTCTTATATATCTATCAAGTCCATTTATCGTTTCACTTTCATTGATACTCCCTTACCCTTTCCTTGTCATACTTGTGTACTTTATACTATCGTTAGTATATTTCTCTATTGGCTACATTTACTGTAGTTCTTGAATACCATTATTGGTATTTCTTCCAATTCTTTTCTTTCTGTTTAATATATAAAAAAGACTGTTATCTAGTTTTTGTAGAGTGCTGTTATTTCCCTTTCTCCTGTTAGTATAGCTTATGATATAGTTTGACTATGGCTGACAAATATAAAGGCCTGGCTGGGTTAAAGAAATGTGCAAAGTGTGGGCATAAAATTCTATTTTCAGATGCCCACACACTTTGTGTGTGCTGTTTCGGTTTTCTCTCCCTGCAGGAAAACTGTTAATTTGTCATGCTTTCAACCTGAAAGCTTTCGCTGAACATAAAAACAAGCTTATTCTCAATAAATTGCTTCTTTCTTCCTTTAGTGAGACACTATCTGGGCTTAAGTCCTCTGATGCAACCTGAACCCAGATCCTAAATTGAAAAAGAAAGACTTCTTGGATTTGACCCCGGCATCAGATTTAAAACCAAAAATGACTAAAGATACTTTGGACCAGATTGTTTTGGATCTGACAGAGAAAACTTTGGATTCGACACCTGGCATTTCCTCTCTCCCGTGAACCAGCTATACTCCATCAGTGGACCAATTCCCCTCTAGGGTCCCTTCTGCTTTTTGGACAGACCAAAATTCCCATCGACAGTTTCCACTTTGGCTTCCAGGAGTCTTACAGAAGACAATGTGTAGAGATTAGTGAGAAAAATTCTCTTGGAGAACAGTATGTCGTGTCCTGTCAGCTCTTATCCCTCTGGGTCAGGCAAGCCGACCTTCCATTACCCCACCTTTGCAAGTTCCTCCTCTGACTACCTCCTTAGTTTTGGAGTCTTCTGATCTGAGTTGTCGGGATCCATCTGCATTGGATCCAAGAACTTCTCTATCCTCTGAGCCGAAGTGTGCTCTGAGCTGTTTGGTTCCATCGGATATGGAGGGCTTTCAGAGCTGGGGCTACACTGTCAGGTCCAGGGTGGCATAGTTGACTCTGAAGTTTACAGAGCTGTCTATATATGTTGGGGCCTTGGCAAGGGTTAGTTCAACTCCAACTTCGGCCTTGGGCGAGTTCTTCTCTGAGCAGGGAGGGACTATGATCCAAAGGCTTGCCCTTATGGATCCGGGGTCCTCTTCCACTCTGGGGGGGGTCTGCCTTTGAGGTCATGGAGAGAGAAGTTTGTCAGTGATCTTTGCCTTGAGGTCTCTGAACTATTTGGCACATATCACCAGGTTACAGAGAGACCTAATTAAGGAACTCTGATGCCCTTTCAGGATCCATTTCTGATGAAGTACAGGCATATGTCACTTCTCAGTTGGCTACCCTGCAGTCAATTTCCAATTCTTCCATGATGTTAGCTTTGCATGCAGTTGAAGGAACCTCAAGGGCAGTGAGTTCTGGCATTTCATAAGGAGGCATTCCAGGATGCACCTATGTGATTTTGCAGAGTCCTTCAAGTTTTTGTTCATCAATACTCCTTTTGATGGAACGTCTTTCTTTGGCCCCAAAGTTAAGGACATTTTATCCAGGTGTGAAAAGGTTGGAAAGACCCTGCCTGCCATGGGCATATGTTTTTCCATGCCTCAAAAATCCTTCTCCAGGAATCCACAAGGTACTGCGAAAATGTGGTTCAGAAAGTCCCAGGGTCCTTTCCAGGAAATGCATGGAGGAGGTTTCCCCCAAGGGTAGAGGGGGAACTCCATTGGTAGATGCCACCATCATGACCAAGGGTCCAGAGATTCTTTTGATAGACCCTTCCAGCACTCCTTTAGTGAGGCAATTGGGGGTCATTTATCCTTGCACTAGAGAACCTGTCTAAAGATAACAAATACATGGGTGCAGAGGATCATTTCCAGAGGTTATATAATGCCCGTTTCCCTTTCATCTCCAATCTCAAGGAAAATCCACAATGTTCCACCCAGTCAGAGGGACAAGCAGCACTTCAAACACAAAAGCTGCTAGAAAAAGTCATCCAAGAGGTTCTGCCAGACCAGACAGAATCCAGAACTTACTCAAGATTATTTTTAGTGCCAAAGAAAATAGAGGACTGGAGACCAATCTTGGATCTTAGCAACTTGAACAAATCAGTTACATGCATCAAGTTTTGATTGGTCATGGTTCAGTCCATTCTCCCATTTTTGGGAAAGGAAAATTGGATGTGCTTATTAGACCTTCAGGATGCATACTATCACATAAAGATGAACAGGTGGTCAAGAAAGTAATTAAGCTTCAAGCTGGGAGTCCGTCATTACCAGTTCTGAGTTCTGTCCTTTGGTCTCACCATAACACCCAGGGTGTTCACGAAATGCATGGCAGTAGTAGGAGCTCACTTGAGACTGTAAGGATTTCAGGTGCTTCCATATTTGGATGACTGGCTCATTACTGCCCTGACCAGGTATCAATTAATAGCAGGCAAGAAATCAGGCTCTTCAGACATGATCTTATCTGGGAATAAACATAAACTATGAAAAGTCTCATTTTTAACCTAGTCAAAAGTTGGAGTTTATAGGAGCATTGTTCATCACAAAGTCAATGATAGCTCCAATGCCTCGTCTAAGAGTTCAGACCTTAAGAACACAGGTTAGGAAAATTATCTGCAGTACCAAAGTTTCTGCCTGCTTGGTTCTTCAGGCTCTAGGATCAATGGCAGTGGCAACAACCACGTTTTACATGAGGATTCTACAATGGATGCTAGTCACGCAATGGTCCATACTTTATCAACCTATATCAACCCTGATACATATCACTCAAGGGCGTCCTTTCATTCCCCCTCAGCTCAATGCCATAGTGACCACAGATACTTCCCAGTTAGGGGGGGACATTACCTGGGTAAGATGGGCCAAGGCACTTGGTCCCCTAAGGAGGACAGTTTGCATATCAATATCCTAGAGATGAGAGCAGTGCTATTAGCATTTCAGGCCTTTCAAGGAGCTCTCCCCTAGGGGATGATTGCAATTCAAATGGGCAACATGTCAGTAATTTGGTACATCAACAAACAAGGAAAGACCAAATGTTATTCCCTGTGTCGAGAAGCACTCAGTGTGTGGCAGTAGGTGATCTCATACAACCACTTTCTCATTGCAATGCAAATTCTGAGGAAGTCCGGTGCGAGAGCCGACAAGCTGAGCAAGTGCGTTCTACCTCGCAAATGCTCTGTCAAAACAAAAGTGGTGGTGATGGTTTTTAATCAGTGAGGCCAACCTTGCTGCAATCTTTTTGCTTCTCCCCTAAACAGTAGCTACTTTGCCCTGATCCCCCCCACAGGGAAAGTCACCGGCAGATGCTCTACTTCACTATTGGCCCCTTGGTCTGCTTTATGCCTACCCAGCAATCCCTCTAATTTCTAAATTCATGCAGAAAGCTACCATGTTGAAGAGTGAAGTTATCCTCATTGCGCCTTTTTGGCCTCGACAGATTTAGTTCCCTTTCCATTGGCCTCATTTACTGCACCTACCATGGACTCTGAATGTGACTCCAGACCTCCTGTCTTATTCGACAGGACTGCATGGCTTCTCCAGTTCCATTAATAGCCAGACAACATACGATTTCCTCTCCAGTCTTATAAAATACTCATCTTCCCATAAACCACCTACACGTAAACTCTACTCCAGTAAATGGAGAAGATTTGTATACTGGGTCTACCAAAATAAAGTTGATCTCTTTTCTGCTCCTTTGCATAGTATCCTTGAATTTTTAGCCTTACTTTTTAAAGAAGGAGCTAGAACCTCCACAATGAAAATCCAGATAGCAGCAATATCAGTTTTTCACATATGATTTGATGGTGTTTCTGTTGCCTCCCATAGACTATGCAAAACCTTTTTGTGAGGTACTCTTCTTCTCAGTGGGTTCCTATTAGATGACCGAAGATGCATTCTTTCGAATGCATCTTGGTCAAACTTGAAAAGACAAAAAGGCAAAATGACGATGCGGCATATAAGCAAATTCTTTCCCTGGGAAAGAAATCACTTGGCCGCATCCAGTTTTTTGCCATTTTCGTCACTGTACTGCGATCTCAGAGTTGGTATATTTAAGTAGGGGGGTGTGGGTGGCACAGCCCCCTACTTTGTTATGTTTTAACTGCATTATTTTATTTGGAACAGCGATTTTTTTCACTTGGAAAAAAAAATCGCTGTTCTAAGCATTCGAGTTTGTAAGCTTTCATGTACATGGGGTCGATAAATCATTGTTCACTTTTCTAAGTGTTCGATGATTTAATATAGGTCCTTCTCAGTCCCGTTTAGGGACTCTACTCCCCATGGGACCTTAATCTGGTATTGCAGCAAATTACTCAACCTCCCTTTGAACCTGCAGCTAAATGTGACCTCAAGTAACTTTCTTGGAAAAAGTGAGAAAGAGTTGCATTGTGTATTTGTGGACTTAGAGAAAGCATATGACAGGCTGCCTAGAGAGGAGTTGTGGTATTGTATGATGAAGTCGGGAGTGGCAGAGAAGTATGTAAGAGTGGTACAGGATATGTACAAGGGTAGTGTGACAGTGGTGAGATCTGCAGTGGTAGTGGCAGATGCATTTAAGGTGGAGGTGGGATTACATCAAGGATCAGCTCTGAGCCCTTTCTTATTTGCAGTGGTGATGGACAGGTTGACAGATGAGATCAGACAGGAGTCCCCATGGACTATGATGTTTGCAGATGACATTGTGATATGAAATGAGAGTAGGTAATAGGTTGAGGAGACCCTGGAAAGATGGAGATATGCTCTAGAGAGAAGAGGAATGAAGGTCAGCAGGACTAAGACAGAATGTGTGTGTGTGAATGAGAGAGAGGATAGAGGAATGGTGAGGATGCAGGGAGTAGAGTTGGCAAAGGTGAATGAGTTTAAATACTTGCAATCAACAGTTCAGAGTAATGGCGAGTGTGGAAGAGAAGTGAAGAAGAGAGTACAGGCAGGGTGGAGTGGGTGGAGAAGAGTGTCAGGAGTGATTTGTGACAGACGATTACCAGTAGGCGTGAAAGGGAAGGTCTACAAAAGGGTAGTGAGACCAGCTATGTTATATGGGTTGGAGACAGTGGCATTGGCAAAAAGGCAGGAGTCAGAGCTGGATGTGGCAGAATTAAAGATGTTAAGATTTGTACTGGGTGTGACGAGGTTAGACAGGATTAGGAATAAGTATATTTGAGGGTCAGCCCAGGTTAGACGGTTTGGAGACAAAGCCAGAGAGGCGAGATTGCATTAGTTTGGACATGTGTTGAGGAGGGATGCTGGGTATATTGGGAAAAGGATGTTAAGGATGAAGCCACCAGGTAAGAGGAAAAGAGGAAGGCCTAAGATAAGGTTTATGGATGTGGTGAATGAGGACATGCAGGTGGTTGGTGTGACAGAGTAAGATGCAGAGGACAGGAAGAAATGGAAACAGATGATCCACTGTGGCGACCCCTAATGGGAACAGTTGAAAGAAAAAGAAGAAAAAAAAAAGAAGATAGTAGTTATGTTGGGATGCCCATTAGCTTGACTCTGCCTAAATAGGAAACTGGGGGTAGCAAAGACTTTAACCAGTATGCAGAATCCGTGGAAGGAGAGGTGCAGGCCATTCTTTGTAAATAAAGTAGGATTGTTGAGCATCTAATCCTATGGTGACACATACTCAATCCCTCTGGAATGACACCAAGTACATGTATGGAGAGTTCTGTCATGTCTCTCTATATATCCCTCAGATTTTTGTGTCTCAAGTCTTCACCCCCAAATGGTCCACCATCATGTCATAGCCATACTTGTTAGGTGAAAGCGTCTTAAGAGTCCTTGAGATACCAGAGATCCTGGCACCTGAAATACAACTCACTGGTACTCTGTTTTGTCCGGCCTAGTGAAAGGAGAATCAGTGTGCCTGACTATAGTGTCACTGATCGCTGAAACATTTCTATTTGCAGAGTAGATTGGGGAACTGGACTGGAAATAAGTTGATTTTTGGTGACTCTTTTATTGAAAGTATGCCTGAAGGAGATGTGGTCCTTGATTTCCACTGACAGCTGTCATCATGGGTCTAGAATACTACAGCCTCAAAATGAAAGATTTTATTGTGGGGTTGATATGGAGTGTGGCAATTATATGTGTTCCTCCGTCTGTTTCTTGTCTGAGTGAGCATCCATATTTGTTAAATAAATGCATCTGTCACAGAGTAGTTACTACACTGCCTAAGGATACCGAATGCTCTGCGGCTGGCGACAGAAGGGAAACAATCAAGCTAACCCTCCATCTTGGTATTGGTCTGTGTAATAAACAAGCAGGAAAATACGAACAAGAGGCTAACTCATGCTTTAGCAGTTTAAGGAGAGCAACTTCCAGTGCTCTCTAATGCCATCTTGGTATTGGTCTGTGTAATAAACAAGCAGGAAAACATGAACAAGAGGCTAACTCGTGCTTTAGCAGTTTAAGGAGAGCAACTTCCAGTGCTCTCTAATGTGAGGTGAGACTTTGAACCTCCAAAGATAATTTGTAGTAAGGGTGTTTAAACTGCCAAGAACAACACTGGCTTGTTTGGTAGGCACCCTGCATTCAGGATCTAAGAAAAACAACTGGAGAGAAAAATGATGTTAATATTAAGGGAGTTTTTGTCTTTTTGGCTTTTCCCGGTTAGGGGTCGCCACAGCAGAACTCCGGTCCGCTAATGATTGGCAGTCGATTTTTATGGTGCAGAGTTGCCAGCCCGATGCCTAACCTTCAGCGAAGGCACGCCCATTCATGCATGTCAGCAAAATGCTACTTTTGTACCTAATGACAAAGAATAAAGTAGGAGGGAGGAGTTTTATGAGCAAATTAACATGAAGGACAAACGACAATCAACAGTCTGGGTTTAAGAATACATCAAGGATCAGAGTAGAAGGGTGGGATCCTTTTTAAGTCACTTAGCCTTAGACTGGAACAAATAGAAGTTGACATCTTAAATAAAAATGTATTGGACCTTAGTCAAGAATACCAATTAACTTCAACCCTACCCGAGCCATGAAACAATCAGAATTGTATGCACCTTAATCTGGTTCTCAATGTCTCTCATAAAACATGATGAGGATTTAATTCCAAAAGTCTGACCACTTGAAAAGCAAAAAAACAGAGCAGTTATTAAACTTGAGTTACTGAATAAAAGCTTAAAAAGCTTACAACACTTTATCCAGATGCAGTAGGGACAGAAACAACAAAATACTTATTTAATGTCATGAATTAAAACAGCTTTAACAAATGTGAACTGTTAACATAAGATCAGTATCGGGTAGTAGAGTGGTTCATTAGTTAGACGTGCGTCCTCACAGTAACTGGTCTACTGGGTTACTTTCAGCTGCAGTGTTTTCTGTGAATAATCTTCATGCACTACCTGTGCATACACAGGCTTTTGCTTTGATCGTTTTTTTTTTCTTTTTCTTTTTTGTATCATAAAGGCATTCTTATTGGTGAATTTGTGAAGTATGTGTGTGTATGTGTGAGCATTCTGTGTAGGACTGGCATCCCTTCTGTTTATTTATTTGCATTTGTTTTCCAGGATAGTGCACTGGGCCGAGGAGTGCCCATTTTCAGTGTAGGCTCGGGGAGAAAAACTCCACATATTACATATACATTGAGATAAAGTTACATTTATTTTTTTTCAGTTTGATTACCGGGGAAGTCCACTGGGCCAGAACGTGCCCATTTTCAGTGGAGGCCCGAGGAGAAAAGCTCCATAAGTAATACAATAATGGTTACATAATGTTAAAGGTATAATACATGTATAAAATTCATACAGTAAGGAAATGCAAATGCATAAAATGTACATCATAAAACACAGTTAACAGATAATATAGAACACAGTTTACAGGTATTTCCAAAAACAAATTGCGTATTATGCTATACCAAAGGTCTTTTGGAAACAAATAAAGCAATTGCCAGGTGTCATTACAGATTCCCCAACCAATAATAATGTTCTTCCACTTAACAACAAAAACTTTATCATAGAATCCAAACATAACGACTGTTAACAGATTCAAGTTACTAGTAAGCAACATTATGCAAAAATAACTGATTTACATATAGGTACAATATATACATGTTGATATACAATTGTATATTCTATATTTGATGTTTTACCATGTGTGTGTGTGTGTGTGTGTGTGTGTGTGTGTGTGTGTGTGTGTGTGTGCATGCATGTGCGTGTGTCTGTGTGTGAGCATTCTATGAAGGACTGGCACCCCTTCTGTAGTTGATGCTGAAATCCCTTCTATAGCTGATGAATTAATTCCCTGTTGGAGAGGGGGCAGAGTGAACCAGAAAACCATGAGTGAAATTCTGTATAAAAGACAGAAGGAAATGTTTGTATTCTATGATAAAGTTTTTGCTGTTAAGTGGAAGAACATTATTATTGGTTGGGGAATCTGTAATGACACCTGGCAATTGCTTTATTTTTTTTCCAAAAGAGCTTTGGTATAGCATAATATGCAATATGTTTTTGTTTAAGAAACAATGTCTTTGATGTTTTGTGGCTATTCTTGAGGATTTCCTTAAGTTGTGGAAACTCTGATGGAGCTGTAATTTAGCTGGATCTTATTTCTAGACTTTCTAATCATAATATCTAGATTTATTTGGGCTTTAGCATCATTTGATAGCCAGAGGAATATCTGAGCTGTGAGTATCATTCTGGTGACTGGGTAAAGAGTAACCTGAATGTTGATGCAGGTGACAAAAAAGTGAAAATGGAGGACTAGAGGGGCTGAAATCCTGCAAGGGGCAGTCAGTCAGTAGTGCTGATATAGGAATTAAGGAGGGGATGTTTTCCATTTGGGAAAGATCTACCAGTAATATTTTGGGGACTCTTTATTGAACAGTCGATCAAATGCAATACTGGGCACATTCACAGGTACACATTAATAAGATTCAGCAACTAAAACTATGCAAACAACAATGTATAAGTCTGTAAAGCACTATTAGAGAACCCCAGTCATTTGGTAAAGTAAAATATACCAAACATTTAAAGCACATCACTTACCCTGCCTGTTGTATCCTGCTAGAGAGAGAGAGAAGGAAGGATTGCTAACTGACTGAGTGGGTGGAGCAACCAAAAGGAGGCATATGACAATTTGCTCCAGAATCAAGCAAATGCGAGTACATGAGCAGGCTAGCCTTGGTTACCCTTTTCCCTGTGAAAATACCAAAAAACAATCAGAAAAAAATGTTTTTTTGAGCCTGGTAATGTAGGTCAGCAGCTCTGGAGAAAACCTGGTTTTGAGCTGCTAGTGGTTTACCCCAGTCTTCTACAGGAGGATCAACGTGCCTGAGGCAAAGCTCTACACATTTAAGGAAAGGAGCAAGGAGGGAGAATGAAGGCATGCAGTGACACTGGGGTGAGACAGCAAGAGACAATAATAGATATAGCAGGTCTACATAATGTGAGAGAAAAAAGAAATAGTGAAGAAGTAAGAGCACTCCAAAAAACAAGTAAGGAGTAAGGCTCAGTGCCTGTTAGAGAGCAGTAAAAGCTTTCAAGTAGGGTGTCTGTGGAGGTGGGCATTGCTGGCCTTATGTGTAAGTAAACTAGGTGGCTGTATTGGACAACATTCAGACATGCTCACATTTCTGGCTTCCTTAATCAATAGCAGATGAGTAGTATTTAAAAAAAAAAAAAAAACTTTTGTAATTTGCTAAATCGTTGCAGCAGTGGCACTATCCCTTGAATTCCATATCCCTCAGTCTTCCCAAATTCTGAGGAAAATAACACTTTTTTTTTTTTTTTTTTTACTTAAGTAACAGGCCGCTGCAAAATCCAGTGTGGCTTTAATTTTTTTTTCTTTCATATGCAAGTATTCAGGTGTTCAGCCAAGGGGAAAGTTACATGCACCCAGTGGTAGAACAGAAATGACAGTTTTGTGAGACGTAGGAAGAAAGTGTACAGTTTAAACAACAATGAAGTGGAAGAGGAGTGTGTCACTAGGCCTGTTTTGTTATGGTTGTTTCATTTTTTTTTTTAACAGCATAATTGCCAACGTTGTGGCTGTAATGAGTTGAAGTGCAAGACAGAGAGCAGCTGCTGCATGCAGCAGGCAGTCAAAAAGATCATTGTAGATCATTCCGTTTTCTTCATACATTATTGAAACTCATTCTCTCAACCTCTTACTGCAAATATTCTGGACAAGGCCAAAAACAATGGGGGCACAGATTCTGAAAGATCAGGGAGAGCTCTTAAATATTGTTCTCATAGTCACAGAAAGTTGCCATTATAACAGGTTTTGCATTGTCATGCATTTTCTGACGGACACTTAGTTTGAAATTTAAATGCCTGTCATTATTTAGTGACGTCAATTCTCAGTACATTATCAGAAGACCACAAATTTTATGGGGAACAGGTCAAAAATAAGAGGAAAAATATGGACATATTGCAAAATAATGGACAACTGAGAGCATATCTGTCAACTGTACAGATTTTCGCCTCATATTTTTGGTCCATTTTTCATACAATTGTGGTTTTCTAGCAAATTAGTGGAAAATCATTAAAGATTAAAGTTAGAAAATAATTACAGGCAATTGAGTTTCAGACTTCATATCATTCAGAAAATTCATGCTAATGCAAAACCTGTTCTATCAATTCCCTAAGTTTGTAAGAGCAATATTTAAAATGCGTCCCTATTTTTGGACATTTGTTCCTCCATTATTGATGGTTTTGTCCAGATTTCCTGCTCTAACAGGTTGAGAGGTATGACTGAGGTATGAAGCTACATGATTCTGCAACCAGGGATAGCTAGACTGCACATATTATTAAGAAGAGTAAAGTCTTTGCCAGCCTAGTTTGCTGCAGAGCTCTTTTGGGATTCACGTTTCTCTGTAAAATGTATGTACTTTATTTGATTGGTTCTGGCACAAGGAAGGATGTAACAATGTAACTCTATTTCCTTTCTTGGACTTTATGGTACACATTGAAAGAGCCATCATGGAAGACAACATTCCTCTACACTATACTGATTTATTCTGACTCCCTAGGTACCTCTTCTGTGTCAGCTGTCTCTTACTTATTGCCATGTTTGCTCATCAGGCAAATAAATATCTGTGCATACTTGAAGCATATTTCTTATTTTAGTATTAGCACTTGCATGTATTTATAAGCACACACACACACACACACACACACACACACACACACACACACACACACACACACACACACACACACACACACACACGATGAGATACAAAACATTGAAATGATGTGCAAATAGTATTCAGCTTCAGCTACATGAAGGGAGCCTGTTGACTCGTGTACATTTTTTGTATGTATGACATATTTTTGTTGCTATCTATCTGTCTATCTATCTATATATATATATATATATATATATATATATATATATCCGCGGTGGTGCAGCGGTAGCTTTGTTGCCTCACAGCAAGAGGTTCTCCCGTTCGATTCTCGGCTGGAGTGCCTTCTGAGTGGAGTCTGCATGTCCTCCCCATGGTTGGGTGGGCAATCGAAAGACATGCTTAATGGGCGTGCCTTTGTTGAAGGTTGAACGTCGAGCTGGCACCTTGGCGTTTGTGAAAATCTACTGCCAATCATTAGCGGACCGGAGTTCCGCTGTGGCGACCCCTAACTGGGAAAAGCCGAAAGACAAACAAACAAATATATATATATATATATATATATATATATATATATATATATATATATAATTGCACCATTTTGACTTATTTGATTGAATTTATTACTCAACAAAACCTTTGCACAACTATTTTCAGATGGAATTCATCTGTATTGTCTAGGTAGCTGACTTGATCATGGTACACAATAAGCAAATGGATGCTGAGAGAGTCAAATCAATGACCATAGACTGAATCTGTTCGCATCTCGTAGTCTTAATCCTATGCACTATGCTGCCACTCTAAAATGTTATAGGAATAATGTAAGGTGGGGTGTGTGTTACTTTTGTTTTCCTTACAATGCAACCTGTCAATATAGCTTGTGTTGGGGGTTGCGGATAGTGTGGCTATTATTTCTTTAACTTTCCTGACAAACCTAAGAGGTGTGCACAAAGGGTCACCATAGTTTGACTATGAGCAGTGTACTGTTTAGGGCCCAAAAGTCTGAATACATTACTGTGATTTTTAAATTTTTTTTCTCACTTTCCTGTCAGTCAAAGATCAGATGCATATATAGATGGTTATTTTACAGGGGCAGCAGTAAGGAGGTATGTTGTTATACATGTCTGACAGCAACAGCTTGAAATATGTTACTGTGTTCCTTCTTTCAGCTGTGTACCAGTAGACACCTGAGTAGTACACATAAGAGGGCATCTGTCATTTGGGGGCAGGGGGTGAAGAGACATGCCTGTACTAGAAATATTGACCGAGACCATTTCTCTTTTCATCGCAATGTAATTCCAATTTTTTGAAGGGTAAGGAAGCAGGCACACTGCCAATATGATTGATGTATACTTGCAAGCATTTTTCTTTTCTGTTTATTGTGATCTGCTAGTTTGTCAGACACAGGTTATTTCTTCTTTGAAAGATAAAATCGGACTGAATTTCCTTCTTTGCTCATAGTTTATGTGCAGGCCATCACTGGATCAATATGTTGTAAAATAGTTCCAAAATGCATTTCATAGCACCTGTAACTCCAGATTAATTTGGTTATTTATTTCTCACTTATCAAAATCATTTAGGGCATGTTCAGAAGGTTGTGGGAAAAATCCAAGTTAAAGAATAAGACTGAACTGTTTTCCTTGGTGATAATTTGTTCAGAGCATCATTGAAATCAGAAAGCTTGGAAAAAAAATATAAATTGCACCCCAGAAAATGTAGGAAATTAATGGCTTCTTGGGCCTTAACAGCCTCCAGACCCTGCTGCTTAATTAATTTATTTCCTTTATACTTCCTACAGTGCAGTCTGGCCCAGTTTAAGGTGTCTTGAAAGGATACACAAAAACGATGAAGAATAAGATAAAATGGGATAAACGGTAGAAAAACTGTAATCTGGATGATGTAGGTGGCTGTCATGGAGGCGAGGGAGGAGACAGCGAGGGATGTGTGTGTTTTTGGGGGAGGAGTGGGCAGGTGG
The DNA here is from genome assembly GCF_019279795.1 of Protopterus annectens. NCBI lineage: Eukaryota > Metazoa > Chordata > Ceratodontiformes > Protopteridae > Protopterus > Protopterus annectens. Next base: position 128,567,848 of record NC_056743.1, read on the forward strand.
GGGTGCCATGCAGCTCTTTGACTAGGGTACCATTTCACTAAAGCAAGCCCTGGAGGGGGGGGGGGAGGTTACAAGACCATAAGACTATTGGTTGCATACTGGAGCACTGAAATGTTTTGTCTTCTTTTGCAGGCTATAACACATGCAGAAAGACCCATTGCATAACACTTAATTGGCAAGACAGGCAGAGATGGAAGATAGTTTCCATCCAAATAAAAGGTGGGTGGATAGAGTATACGCACAGCCTGTCTTTTAGATGAGCCTTTTGATGTGTGTATGCTTTAGAGATTAGGAAGTGCACCTCTTAAACCACAAAAACGGCAGATGTGGTAAACAGTTTCAGTCCAAAATAAAAAAAAGTAGGTGGATGGGAGCTTGCTGTTTTGTGTAATCTTTAGGCATGTTCGCAATGCAGCTCTCTGTCTCCTTGCTGTCTGTTAGAAAGGGATAGGGAACAGACACACACACACACACACACACACACACACACACACACACACACACACACACACACACACACACACACACACTCACTCTTATTGACATACGTATGCTATAATGAATTTATATGTGAGTTTATGGAGGGGCATTTAGCGATAGGGAGTGGCAGGAGAGTTTTAAGTTTATGGACTGATCAGAGACTGTAGGGTTGGGGGTATACAGTTTTAGGTTTAGAGAGCGACTGGACCGGAGACTGTATGTTTAGAGATGGTGAGTGGAGATTTAGGTTTAGGGAGTGATCTGGGAATTTTGGGTTGGAGGTGTTTTATGGTTAGAGTTAATGAAAGGGAGAGAGTTTTAAAGTTAGAGTTTGTGCTCTGGTAGGGCTATGCAGGTAGGGTGGGTTGGTGGATGGACCAGGACTGTAGGAGTCAGTACACTTGACATTTACATCAAGTGGATGAGAGCAAGTGTCTCACAAGCTTACAGCACACAAACACTTGTAGTAGACCCAGAGGTGGTATTGGTTCTTTTCACTGAATCACAATATACCAAAACGCACTTGCCTGAAATACTATTTGAATGAATCATGATTGATTGAAAATTGTAATGTCTACAAACATGCCTCTTAACCTCTGGGCATTAAAGATAATAGCATGTCCTGTGGAAATCCTAGCCGAGGGTCAGAAAGAGGAACATTTTCTTATTTTTCACACTAGAAGGTCTTTATCAGTGGGGAATTTAGGCATTGTTGCAGGGCCATGCACCTTCCCCTTTTTAAAGCAGTTGTAACTCCATATAAGCATTGCCTTTTATTTTGTTGAAATCAGAAAAATGCACCTCCAAAATGGGTACATTTTTCCTTTTCAACTTATCAAACTTTTTTTTGTGAAGATGCAATGAAAATGCGATTGGAGGTGGCAGCCGAGTGATCTATACGACGATCCTGAATTGCTCCTCCAACTGCATCTCCATTGTAGTTGAGTTGAAGGTGCATTGGGTGATAAGCCATAGCAAACATCTGTTGGGGAAAAAAAAAAAAAGGAAGCGACTCACTCGAAACCCAGAATGATCATCCCAGACACAGATGCTGGTAACATTGCCGCCAGTATAAGAATCTATACAGCCTTCGGAGGATGCATTTATTTGGGGAAATGAGTGAGCGTAGTGGTTTGCGCCACTTTCTATATCACAGTATGACTTTTTTTTCTTTTAGTGGGGTAAGAGAGAGCTGGAGCGGTATTGCAGGGTTCATGGAAAGTTTCTGTGTATGAAGCTGGGGCAATTGGTCTAAAATAGCTGGAGCTTATTGAGAGGGGTACTGGACACTTTGTAGTACTATTACATGATGTGGCTATCATAGCATTTTAAATGTTTGATGAAATTACAGTGTGAGGCTGTGATTAGTCTGCGTTTTCTTTCTGTTTTGGGGTGCGGATTATTGCTATTCTTTTCTCAGTTTGGTTAAACATCTCTTTTCCTTCCACTAGAGGAATTGAGTACTGATGATTTTGTGTTTTTTCACTTATTATGCTGATTGTATAGTGAAGAGCTGGTATAGTTCCACTTTTATACATTGCAGTTTAAGTTTTATACAGATTTGATTCACAAATTTTCCCCTCAATTCGTGTCCTTTAGCGTTGGGTTAAGTGGTAAAGTGGTAGATCACAGTTTTAAAACTCTCTTTTCTGTGTCTGTTTATTGGTTGTGACAAATGCTGTCAGGACTATGGTTTGAGGGAGCGAACATCTGTGCATCCTCTTTCACTGCTCCCATTTACCATCCAAGCCCCTTAGCTAAATGCTAACAAATTTCCTAAATGGCTGAAGGGCAGCTTCTGAAGTCTAAAACTCTCAGGCAGTACTACAGCTGTTTTTGCATAGCAGTCTTAATGCGTTAGTGAATAGTTGTATCTGTTTTTATTGGTGTGTGAATCTATTGATAGACTAAAACTTTTGACTGAAACGTATCATTTGTAGGTGAGGGGTTGATGTCATAGTCTAGTGGGGGCATAGCTCTGACATTCCTCCTCAGAAAGGAATTTATATATTTTGCTTAATACTTTTATTTACTGAAACTGCTGACTAGCTACATATAATTTAGTGACCATGTTATCTCATATTCCTTAACTTGAAAGCTGCAATGTAATTGCATTTATAGTCTGTAAGCGTTTGTGGCCATTATAATCGTATTGCCTGCCAAGTAGGTATAATTTGACCACTTTCTGTTTGGATTGGGAGTTCCTTACTGGAAATACACTTATTCTGTTCTTTCCTTATTTTGTTAGTTTGTCAGATTTGAAATACCAATATTATAAAGGCATATTTAATTTGCAGGCACAGTTGTTGTACTCAATGTGATGCATATGTGAAAGGGTTAGACACTCTGGTTTTGGATATCATTGTAGTTTTGTGTTTGTCTTAAACAGTAGTCACTTTAATTTGTGTGATTAACAGGTTTATAGTTAGACAACCCCATCCAAAATTTAGCCACAGTGGGGACACTTTCCAAAATTAATAAAGTGACACGTTGCTTTCCAAAGCACATCCCTACTATGTGTTTTCTTGGGTGAACTATGAAAGTTGATTAAGCTCTGTTCTGATAAGCCATTTTGACAAAATATATGTGGAAAACAGTGTTCCACTACACTTTGTACTGGTGAACGAAATGCATTTTTTTAAACCTGTTTGTTTTATGTAACGGGAGATGAGTTTATGGTGCCTTTGTGTGATTTAGTATACTTATTCAGTTCTTTCCTTATTTTGTGACTTAGAGGCTAATATTCTTCTATAGAATCAAAATTTTGTTTATTAGAAAGGGAAAAAGGGCTTAATAATTTAATACATACTCTGATGGCCTCATGGTGGCCAAACAAGGGTTCTTTAGTTCATATGTGTGCTATTGTATTCCTTAGTTAATAGCTATTTTGACCATAGCTGTGATAGCATTGCTGCTTTTAAGCTGACTCCTTGTCTTGATAAGTAAAGAGGAGCCTAGCGACTGTGACTTTGATATAATTATATTTCATCTATGTTACTAATTTAACTCAACACAGGAAACCTCCGAAAACTGGAACCAACAACTTTTTTTTTGGGGGGGGGGTATCTGGATACTTTAGTTTCATTTTTAATGTTTAAGACTAGTAGCAGCTGCAGATTGTGAGTTGTATGACATTGTGGTTTTGGTCAGTATCCTCTTAAGGGAGGCAGGACCCTTAATTGCTCATTTATCCCTTGCAGTTTACTTTTTCAAAACTTCATTATTGCTTTTTGATTGGACTAAGTCTGCATATCAGTAGTTTCTGTGTTTTTTGGTGATGCATGATTCACATTTCTGGAAGAAATATATTTAATTAAAGCTGGAAGCACTGTTGTAAATTGTTGTAGAAGTTTTTGGGGTTCTTATCATTCTGTTTTTTTTTTCATAGAATTCCATTTATGTATGGCTGCACATCTGATAATGTAATCTGCATGAAGCCTGCCTAGTTCTGCATAGATATAGGTCTGAGTAACTTGAAGCAAAGTGTATTTCTTAATTGCATATCAGGTCTTGAGATCTGAATATAGAAATTTCTAACTAAGCTGCTGTGAATATCTATGAGTATCTTGATAATATTACCCAGTTAGACTTGCAGATTAAAAAAATGTAAGTCATGACCCCCAAAAGTCACGTACAGTAGAAGTTCAGGAATTCATGCAGTTTTTACAAAGACCCACAATGTATATTTAAATTCTCTAATTTTTGTTTCAGTTTGTTTTGCAGATATCTTAAAGTGACTTATTAAACCAGTTGTATAAATGTTCATATATGTAAAAACAGAGTTTGTTGGGGCAGTCATTTAAAAGTTAAAATGATCACTGTGTGTGTCTTGACACTACTCGACAGTTAACAGGGCTTGTTAAGAAGCATTCTGTAAATGGCATATTAGGAGACTCATTCATTTGAATTTGTTACAGTCATTATTTCAGAAGAACACAACTTTATAACTGTGCAAAGCTATATTTTTTACAGTTTTTCTCTGTTGTACTGATATTCTATGATTGTTTACATCATACAGATGTACACATATTAAGTGTCTGTGGTTATCTGAATATGGTCACTTTCAGTTACAAAGTTACAAAAAAAGTACAGTTGTGTACACTTACCATAAATGTAGATGTTTGAGTGTATTCACTGTTGTAGTCCTGATTTTTGAAAGAACGGTAGTCGCGAAATATGTCGGTTTGTGTCTAGATTCGGTAGTAGGACTTCCTCGGAAGCTGGTGCCTGGTCAGTGGCTCCGAACCCATCCAAGGTAGAGATGACCACATGATCTTTAGTCGAAGAAGAGTTTTGCGACCTACTGGACTCCGAAAGTGTCTCTGTAGAGGCCTGCGACTCAACTGAAGCGGGCATCAGGGGCTACAAAAGTGCCTCACTGAATACTGGAGGACTGATGACTAGGTTAACGGAAGCATCATCGGAAGGTTTGGATATTTGCAGTCTGTCTCTGTCTTTATCTGTATGTTTTTTCAGAAGATTTGTTGTCGGATGGCTTACTGAAGCCATATCAGAATTTGAAGACAGCAAATGGAAATATCTGGCAGACTAATTAAAACACGAAGAACATCACACAAAGCTCCTCAGCACTTCCAGTCATCTAGAACAGCATCAGACCAGTTGCAGAGACAGAAGTTCTTTTAAGAAAAATTTTTTTAAATATGGAATAGTTAAGCAATTTCATCCTAATACAACTTGGACTTCATCAGAACTTTTGTAGTAAAACTGCTGATTATGTGACTGGTCCAGTGCTGTTCTGGATCACTAAAAGTGCCAAGGAAGTTTGTGTGTTTTTTCTGTTTTATATACTGAGGTGCTGAGCTCCTTTTATGACTGGTCAATTTTGATTAAACAGAATAAACAAGCAAGCTAACAATAGATTAAAACTCCCCTTAACATCACTAGGGAGCAGGTTCTTAATGCTCTAAGGCCAAGAACACTGCATAATTGGGCCCAGACTATATCTCAGGATGCTTTCTAAATGTCATGAAACATAACGTATCAAGGCCATCTGGAATTCCTATTTAACTGTTGCCTCCAAACAGGCTTTATGGCTAATGAACGGAGAACAGCAACAGTCATCCCTCTGCACAAAAGTGGGCCAACTACAGACTCATAATTCTCACTAGTCTCCTATGCAAAGCCATGGAAAGAATTATCTTGGAAATGATTGATAATGACATAGGAAACCTCCAGAAATGGAAACCAACCAAGTTTCATTTCATTAAGGGCAGGTCATGCCTACTCAACCTGGTGGACTTCTTTGAGAAGGTCACCAAAATAGGGGAAGAGGACAAAATGGTTCACACTGCCTACCTTAACCTGGTCAAGGCATTTGACATAAAACCTCACTTAGGCATTGGTGACAAACTCAAGAGGTAAGGTATAAACCCTTATGTCTATCTGTGTATGAGCCAGCTGGTTCACAGACAGGACCCAAGAAATTATAACTGGGGAGTCTATGTCTACAAAGAGGTCAGTCACAAGTGGAGTCCCTCAGGGATCAGTCCTGGGACCGCTCCTTTTTGGCTTTTACTTTTCTGAGGTCAAGGCCAATGTCAAGAACCTCTGGCTGAATAACTTTGTAGATGAATGTAAATTAAGAGAGGTCAGAGGATCCCACACTGACACAAATTTTCTGCAGGAAGGGCTGACAGACAAATGACTAATATCAGAGTTATTGGCTAAAACTAAATGCTGGGAAGTGCATAATCATATCCTTTGGGAAGTCATCCACCTCTGGTAACCATCATACTGACAACACATCCCTAAGACTTAGCCCAGTAGTCTGGGACTTTGGGATACACGTGCTGTAATCCTATAAATACCTGTAATAGTGAATACCGACCTACCACAACCACAGCAAAATCATGTGCAACTGAATGTATATTACTGTCTTTTCATACATGATATCAGAGCTTCTTAATGTGACCTTTTCATATCCATCAAACCTACTTTCCCATTTTCGCACTCCCACCCCTGTAGTCAACTAACCAGACTGCACCACCCTTTTTGCAGCTTCCTGGATCCACCACTGTTTATGTACTAGACTCTATAGTTTGTTTCTGTGAATCTTTGTATAGGTTTACTTATATATTTAATAAAGTATTTTCCCATAAACAGGTCTGACTTTATGAGAAACGCCATAAATCTAGGAAGAGCAATGCTAAATCTGAAGGCCAAAATTATAGCACTATGCCTAAATCATAACAGTTGAGATTTATGTCTACAGAGAATCAGTGTTGGTGTGTTTTGTGTTTGTATGGAAGCAGTAATTAACTGTGTGTGTTTGTCTCTTTTCCCACTGTTGTGTGACTTTGAAGTTAATATATTTCATAAGGAGTGCTGTGGGTTGCACAGCCTCCTGTAAAACAGGAAGTTTTTTAAGGAATGTTTGGTCTAATAAAGATTTTCAGTTAAACGACTGGATGGGAGAAAGGAAATTCACCCCGGGGATCACGTCAGTCACCCTACTAGACAGGGGTCCAGGGAAGTAAATAGTATGGGAAGAAATAGCCAGGGAATTGTTATGGCTAGGCTTGTATAGGCCCTAGGGCCGATAGCCTAGTAGCAACCTATGAACCTAACTGATTTAACAAAATGAGATTTCAGTCAAATGTCATTTGAGATTCAGTCAAAAGAAATATACATGTGTGTGTGTGTGTGTGTGTCGGTTTGTCTGCGTCTGTCTTTTGACCAGAAAAGCGATCGATGCGTGTTCTCACTCTGTGCGTTAGTTTTTGTTAAATGGCTCTCAGATACTTTGCTGTTGATACCAAACACTGCTGTGGAAGCATGGAAGGCAACAGATAATGCAGGATTATTTTGGCTGACTCATTTTCAATGCATTGAAGGCAGTGGTAGTTCTTTGAATAGGCAAACTGGGGTGTCAGTCCCCATTTTACAAAGAGGTACAAGACGATGCATTCTGCTTATGAAATGATCAATCTTCTGAGCCACACTTGAAATTCTTATGCCGAGTTCTGACAAAAAAAAAGAATTATCTGATTCTGAAGCCTTTGCTTTAAGAGGACCCATGTGAATTCCATCTTATCCATGGAACAGTTGATCAACCCTTTATCCTTGCATAGGTATTGAAGAGGTTATAGGAGTTTGTGTCATCTGTGCATGTTTGTGGAACTGTAGAAAGCATATGATCTCATAACATGGAATATCTTCTGGTTGGTGCAATAACTGTATGTTGTTCCTGGCCCACTGTTGAGCCATTTGATCACTGTATTTGAGAATCATGAGATGTATTTGCATTCTTGGCATTAACTTGAATTTGTTCAAGGTTGGCCTCTGGACTCCACCAAGGGTGTGTCTTGTTGACAGGATATCAAGGCACAGCTGAGGTTTAGACAATGACCATTTTATGAGTGGGAGAGTTGCATCTTTGTTGTCTACAGATGATGTCCTCCTAGCCTCAGCGAACTGTGCTCTCCATAAGGTTTCTATAAAGTGCAAAGCAGCTCAATTAAAGTGAAGGTGAGTCAGAGGTCATGGTTTTTCTCCTTGAAAAGAGTGGGTGGATATCTGCATGGGTGAGGGGGATTAGCTACCTTAAATGGAGGTTTTAGATGCCTTGAGTCTTGTTTATAAGTGAGGGTGGAAGGGATCTGGAGACAGATTAGTGGATGGGTGAGGTGGTGGCAGTCCAGCAAACAGTGTACTGGATTGCGGTGATGACATGATAAAGAAACCATAGGATAAGTTTTCCATTTACTACTCAGCGTTTGTCGACATCCTCAAACATGGTCATGAGCTGTGCGCAGTGAATGAAAGGACGGGATTATAGATACAAACAGCAGAAGTGAGTATTTGTTTTCAAAATGAATGAACTTGCTCTCCTAACAGTGTGAGGAGCTTAGCAATCTGTGAATGTCTAGGAGTAAAGCCACTGCTCCTCTGGACTGACTGGAATAAGTTAAGGTGATTTTGGCACCTAGTGAGAATACTACTTTGGTATCTGGCAGTGAAGATGCTCAAGGCACCACCCAGTGACTAAGGAATCTGATGCAGACCCAGGACACGATAGTGAGATTAGGAAGGGAGTGATGGGGCCAACTGCCCCAAGCGCAAAGTGTTAGGGGGTGCAGTCGATTGATCCTGTTTGCTCATTAATGCATACTGGCTTTTAAAAGCTAGTACTGCATTTGTGGTCAAACCCCTGTGCACTGTAGCACTCTCTGTATGGTCTAAACAATTGTAGCAAGTAGTTTGCTACAGTTTAAAAGAAAATATATATATTTTTTTCTTTTTTTACCAAAACATGAGCACTGTAGTGCTCCATGCAGGGTATAAAGTATAGCAATGTAGTAAACAGTTTGCTACAGTTCGTAAGAAAAAAAGATTTGTTTCAGAAATGCGACCTGCCTTGCTCCTGCATTTCATGAGCTCCAAGTATCTGATCAGTTTTTTAATTGCCAATTGCATAGCTGGGGCAGGAGGGACAAGAAGGAGGCCCCAGGCGCTAAATAAGACATTTGCATCTCTGATAGAGCAAATCTGTGTCCTTGTTTGCCTGAGAACACATGCAAATCCAACAGCATAAACTGGAGACTGTTGCCTTTGATACACAATGCTTGTCTGCAGTTCTGTTTACTACTCCCACAACCCTCTTCAAGATAAACAGTTTCAAACATGGATAGATAAGTAGCCGGATGGACTTGAATTGATGGTGGGGTGGTTTGTAGTCCTGCATCACCTCTCTAATTCATATTCATTTTCTGCCAAGGCTCATAGGTTATTACTATGTATGCAGATAAGGAGACTTTTGAAAAAGGGTTGCAATTGTATGTTTACATGCAAACATCAAAGTAGAGAATTTTTAATTGTGGTTACAGAGAAATATGCATCTATATATATATATATATATATATATATATATATATATATATAATGCACTAAATCATTAACTGCTGTATCTCATATTCCCTTTTCTCTTAGGCACAATTTTCTCAAAGTTAGTAGTGAGGGTATTGTGGTGCAGGGAGTTGTCCCCCTGCAAAAATGGTTTTGGGTGTAACGAGTTTTGCACTTCACTGTTGTTTTCCGTGGAATGTACTTATTTTTGTTTTGTTTTGGGATTCACATTGAAATGTCTGAAAGGGTGCTCAAAAAGCTCAAATGCATCATCTAGTCCTGGTGGGACTGTAAAATAGATTTTCCCTACATATCCCAGGAAAAATAATCTCCTCATATATCAAGTAATTTGGAGTGTTATTAACGGTTGCTAAGGAAGTACTTTGCTTGCCATGTAAGGGCAGTATATTAGGTACCTGTCAGGGCATCTGGTGGTGTTGATGTGGTAGTATAGGTTTAGGTCATTAGAGCAGGTGTTTGCTTTTCCACTGGCTTTGTTTAGATGAAGTAGGTGAAAGAGTGCTGGTTCATCCAAATCAGGGAAGGCTAAACAGAGATCATCACATAATTATCCGTATGACACTGAGTTGAGTGTGTCATGGTTGTTAGTCTATCAGAATAACTAATGGCACTGAGACTTGAGATCTTTTTGTAGAAAGGTTGAGGTCTGTTGAGCAGTTTTATGTGCTTAGTTGAGGTATATGTCACACAGGGCACAATATATTGAATAATGGGCCACACAAAGGAGGAGTAAAGTAGCACTATAAATTCTTTTGCACCTTGAGAATCTACCACGAAAGATAAGTTGCACAAAGAAGAAGAAATCTGGTGGTCATGCTGCTCAACGCTAGAAGTGTAAATCTCAAGATGCACTCACTTGAAGTGCTCCTCAAAATGGAGGACGTCGATATTTGTGTTGTAACGGAGACCTGGTTTAAAGCGACGGAAAGCACCCGTATGCTTCCAGGTGGCTATAACTCATTCCACACCTTTCGGCCCGAGAACATGGCCAGAAGCTCCAAAGGCGATAGCGTCCCCATATTTATAAAGGATCTGCACACCTCCAGATTAGTAGCCCAGCGTAATGTATTTGAGATACTTCAGGTACAAGTAATGCTGGGTAAGCCAGCAATTCAAGTCATAGCCTGCTGTAGGACCCCTACCATGTCCTTAGACTTTCACTCCACATTCCTAAGCACCCTGGAATCTATCAAGGCCCAGCCCAATACTCTCATACTGGGAGACTTCAACTACCCCTCCATCAACTGGGAAAACTACTCATGTACCTATGCACTGGCCCAACGCTTCCTGGAATTCATCAATTCCTATGCCTGGACCAGCTCATTCTGACCCCCACTAGAGGAAGCAACATCCTTGACCTAGTTATCACTAACATGGGCGTCTGTAGCTCTACACCAATAGTCAATTCATCCCTGGTTAGATCCGACCACAAACTAATCACCATGGAAATCTACATCTCACCCACACCCCCTGCAAAGGTAACCACCTTGAAAAACTTCTCCAAAGCTGACTTTGGGCTCCTAAAAACAGAGGTGGCTAACGCCAATTTGGTGGTCCCCAGCCATCAATAAACTCTACAACAGAAGGAAGAAACTGTTGCAGAAAAAGGTGACGTCCCAAGACTGGAAAAGCTCCCTTATCAGCCTCAACAAAAAGTTGAGATCCCTTATCATATCCTCTAAAGCCAGCTATGAAGGCAAAATTGTGGCAGACACTAAAAACAACCACAGAGCCATCTATAGCTATATCAAGAGCCTCCATGGCACTACCCAGATTTGATCTGAGTTACTGCACAATGGTACCTCCTCTACTGAGCCAACAGATATTTCCAACATACTGACCGACAGATTCAGTGCCAACTTTAACCCCCCCCCAAAGGACCAATTACCGGAAGAATGCCATGTAAACAACATTTCTGCAGCACAGGTATAAGCTGCATTGTCCAAGGCCAAGAATACAGTATGGGACCTGATAATATCCCTGGCTGTGTTCAATATTAACTACAAAATGAACTGGCACCACATCTGTGTGCCCTGTTCAGTCACAGCCCTACCTCAGGCTTTGTCCCTAGCGAATAGTGCACTGTTGTCATCTTTCTACATAAAGGTGGAGTGACTACAGACCCTGGGAATTATCGCCCCATTAGCTTGATGAGTCTGATATGTAAAGCTATGGAGTGCATCATCATGGACCTGATTAACAAAGATATAGGTAATCTCCAAACTCTAGAACCCACGCATTTTGGTGGTGTTAAAGGGAGATACTGCCTGCTTAACCTGGTTGGCTTCTTCGAGTCACTCACCAAGGCTGTGGATGAGGGTAAGGTAGTGCACACAGCCTAACTCGATCTGACCAAGTCCTTTGATACCATTCCTCACTCAGGAATTATTGATAAACTCAACAAACTATGCATCAACCCCTATATTACTAGGTGGGTTGCAAATGGGCTCACAGATAGGACCCCCAGAGTAAAAGTAGTGGATTCCAAGTCGGACTGCTGACCAGTTGCGAGTGGAGTACCACAGAGATTGGTCCTGGATCCTCTCCTGTTTGGCATCTACTTCTCAGAAGTCCAGGCCAACACAGAGGGACTCTGGCTGACCAAGTTCACAGACTCCTGCAAGCTGAGACCCATTATGAACTCTCCAAGTGATGCAGATATCCTTCAGAAAGGCCTCACTGAGACCAATGACTAGTGTCAGAGCCATGGCTTTAAGCTGAACGCCAAAAAATGAGTTGTTATTCCCTTTGGGAAAAACTCAGTTCCCACTAATTACCACATCAGTGGGAGTCCACTGAACACTGAAGGTGTTATAAGAGATCTGGGCATCCTGGTTGACCGCAACCTCTCCTTTGACCACCACATTGACACTATAGTCAGAAAGTCCTTCTATATGGCACATCCCATAACCAAGGGTTTTGCATCCATGAAGAAAGAGGTCATCATCCCTCTCTACTCATCCCTCATTAGACCCTTATTGAGTATAATGCCCCATTTGGCATGTACCTCACTAGACACCTGCAAAAGCTGGAAAGACCACAGAAGAACCTCACAAAGAGGATCCTAGACCTTAAACACATGTCCTACATGGACAGACTCAGGAAACTTCAGCTATTCTTTGTCTCTTATTATCTACTTAGAGACTTACAAAGCCATGTCAGACCCAGCCCTGCTAGAAATGCTACACTTAAAGAAATCCCAATCCCTCCACACCACACACTCCAGAGACCTCAACCTCATTACTACAATCAATGGAACATGCTGGAAGAACAGGTTCATCACCCAGAGACTGCCCATGCTCTGGAATAGCCTTCCTATGCATGTCATGCAGAGCATCTCCCTGGCCTTCTTCAAAAGAAATCTCAATGAGTGGATGGGTAACAGAAAACTCACCCTGAGGATCAATCCAGCAGCTCTACTTGATAGAGGCACTAGGAACTAATGTCGGGCAGCACGATGCCAGGGCACGTTTTTGGGCTAGGCTTTTGAAGACTCCAGGGCCATTAGCCTAGTACACACCTATGAACCTATGAAAGATTTTCCCCACATAGAAATAGTCACCAGAATCAATCCATATAATTGTTAAATGAATATTCGGTACTAGTTGCCAAAGGTCAACTCCCTCCTACCTCATGAATTCTTCTTCAGTGATCATTCCCACCTCTGGTATGCATGTTTTATGTTTGTTTTATAGTGTCGCCCTTTCCTGCCTCCTAAATTTATATGCAGTGTTTGCTTTCTAGGGCAACCATATGCAACTCCTGATTCCATATTCAGAGTTCATCATAGCCAAGTGCTCCACCAGGCATTTCTGCAGTTACATCTTACTGTGCCTCTAGGCATCAGATATTACTTTTTTATATTTGCATTAATAATACCAAAGCCGTGCTACATACAAGGTATTAGAATATTCTATCTTGAAGCATACATGATGGTAAACACAGTTGTACTGATATTTGACCTCTGTCAATGAATATTTGTTAGAACTGTAAAGTGATAACTTCATTTTTTAAAAGCTCAAGCCACACCCACTGGAAGTTAATGGTACACACTTGAAAGACCTGTATTAGAAAGAATGAGTTAAAGGATGGTGTTTTACCATTTTAGTTTCTTAACCAAGACTCAGCAATAGTGATTAATAATCCTGTAACACAATTTAGTGCACTTTTCCTGTACAAAAATCTAAGAAAGCCAGTAAAGCAGCTGGCCCAGATGACTTTCCATATGATTTATATAAGAATTTTTTTTTCAGAAATGTAGAATAACATAGCAAAACCTAGTGGGTCTTGAAATGCTATCCTTATGTCTATAAATTTGATGCCTAAAGTAAGTTTATCACTCAGTGCTTCAAATGTTCATAAAACATTATTATGAATATTTATATGAACACATGGATTCATTTTCAGTTTATTATATAAACTCATCTGTCATCAGCAGTAGCGTTGATGCCTCACAGCAAGAGGTTCTCCCATTTGATTTTCGGCTGGAGTGCGTGGAGTGCCTTCTGTATCCTCCCCGTGGTTGGGTGGGCGTTTGAAAGACATGCATAAAAGAGCATGCCTTCGTTGAAGGTTGAACATCGAGCTGGCACCTCGACGTTCATCAAAATCTACTGCCAATCATTAGCGGACCGGAGTTCTTCTGTGGCGACCCCTAACTGGGAAAAGCCGAAAGTCAACAGCAACAGTTTCTGAGACATGTTCTCAATTTCTGTTTACTTTTTGTTTGTTATATTCTTCCTCTGTCTACATTCCTTTCTTGTGTTTCTTATATTTTATTCTTATATTTCATATTTTATTCTTTCTGCAGTTTTCCCATACCTCCCACAGACCAGCTGTTTTATTGTTAATGAAAATTCTCTCTGCTTGTATTATTTGCCTTTTTTCTGCCATTGTTGCCTGGATCATAGCTGAAAGGAGTCTGTAGAATAAATGCACATATGCAGTTATCCAGTGATTAACTGCATAAACATTCCAAACTGTCAAGCGATTAAGTGTATATTGTGCTAAAAGACTAGTGTTACAGCAGTGCACAAAGGTTCCTGCTTTCCATTCTTCTGGCAGTCGCATTCGTGGTCAAGTACAAAAGAACTTCAAAAATGGTATGCAGCGTTAGTAAACATTTGTTGTAGTAACAGTGTTAAGTGGCACATGTGTTTCTGATCCAACACATTTTTTAAAATACATATACATGCCTCATTTTATTGTGGATAACAAAGCACGTCTAATTAATGTACTAAATCAAGTCGTACAAAATATGTTAACTCCATCATTAAAGACACTTTTACAGTGTTTATAGGGGTTCTGAAAGGCATCTCCATTCTGCGTTGTTGTGAATAAAAATGTTTAAACAGTGGTTTTATAAATATTTGGATATCTCACGGGCTCATCTCGTAATAGCTTGTTTGGTATGTTAAACAGTTGTAGTTGCACAATAAAATTAAATCTGCATGTAGTTTGAAATGTTTTGATATTTGTTTATACTATTACAGCACAGATGCAGGTCTGCAACTTCATGTGACCATGTCTTTGTTTCCACTTTTTTCAATTTATATTTTGTATGATTTATATTCAGTATTTAATACTACAGAGTGTAGTTTGAAATACTTGTGTAAATAGTTTCTTTGTTTTTTGTCATTGGAATCAATTTATGTTTTTTCCTGTTATTTCTTAAAAAATGTATCAGGAGAAGAAACAAAACATTCTCTGGTCTGATCTCAAATCAGTGAAACTCACAAAACACAAGTATAGCAAATTAAAGCCACTTAAAGATTTTTAATTTAATGCATTATCTGATGAATAGTATTAATAATTTACTCTGCCTTTCTCCCTCCTTCCAATCATATTGCTACATTTGATTACCACTGTGTAACCTGACAGTTGGCATCAACAAATGTTGGTTTACAGTTCCCTTCATTATGTATTTAGCATTTCTTCTGCACCAGTTAATCTAACTGTCCCAAATGAATTAATAGGAGGCATGCTAATTACATGTGCAACATTTGATCTAGCTGTTCCATATGAATTAATAGGAGGCATGTTACTTACTTATGTGTAGAGCACTCCAGTCCATTCACTCCATATACTCCTGTATGAATATGTTGACACACATATCTCTGCATTATATTTATTTATTTTATTTATCTGACATATGTTTACCCAGATGGTCCGACTGCGTCAGAAAGAACCCATTTTCAGGGGAGGCCCGGGGAGAAAAGCTTTAGTTACAGAGGTATACAAACTTTGTACAAATAAAAATTATACAGAAACATGGTAATTACATGAGTTCCAAGAAGTAGGTAAATAGTTACAAATAACATAAAAAATATACAGAAAAGTGGTAATTGCAAGAGTAATTACAAGGGTTCCAAGATTGCTGTGAGGTATTTGGTAACTAGTAATTATATTTCAGTATATATAAGTAAAAGATGTAGTTTGATGAAGTACAGAAGGACAGCGAGTTTGTGTGGTCTGACCTAGAGAATAAGTTAGCCTGGATCGGTGCAATCACACAGCTAGGAGTTAATCATGTGTTGTTTCAGTCCAAATTTAAAGGTAAATAGGGTAGAATTGTTCTCAAATAAGTTAGCCTGGATCGGTGCAGTCACACAGCTAGGAGTTAATCATGTGTCGTTTCAGTCCAAATTTAAAGGTAAATAGGGTAGAATTGTTCTCAAATAAGTTAGCCTGGATCGGTGCAGTCCCACAGCTAGGAGTTAATCATGTGTTGTTTCAGTCCAAATTTAAAGGTAAATAGGGTAAAATTGTTCTCAAATAAGTTAGCCTGGATCAGTGCAATCACACAGCTAGGAGTTAATCATGTGTTGTTTCAGTCCAAATTTAAAGGTAAATAGGTTAGAATTGTTCTCAAATAATTTAGCCTGGATCGGTGCAATCACACAGCTAGGAGTTAATCATGTGTTGTTTCAGTCCAAATTTAAAGGTAAATAGGGTAGAATTGTTCTCAAATAAGTTAGCCTGGATCAGTGCAATCACACAGCTAGGAGTTAATCATGTGTTGTTTCAGTCCAAATTTAAAGGTAAATAGGGTAGAATTGTTCTCAAATAAGTTAGCCTGGATCGGTGCAGTCACACAGCTAGGAGTTAATCATGTGTCGTTTCAGTCCAAATTTAAAGGTAAATAGGTTAGAATTGTTCTCAAATAAGTTAGCCTGGATCGGTGCAATCACACAGCTAGGAGTTAATCATGTGTAGTTTCAGTCCAAATTTAAAGGTAAATAGGGTAGAATTGTTCTCAAATAAGTTAGCCTGGATCGGTGCAATCACACAGCTAGGAGTTAATCATGTGTTGTTTCAGTCCAAATTTAAAGGTAAATAGGGTAGAATTGTTCTCAAATAAGTTAGCCTGGATCGGTGCAATCACACAGCTAGGAGTTAATCATGTGTCGTTTCAGTCCAAATTTAAAGGTAAATAGGGTAGAATTGTTCTCACAGAAAGTGGAAGAGAATTCCATGCTTTTGCAACATAGCGGGAGTACAGGCTTAGTCCAGCTGACTTATAGGGTTTGGATATAGTGAGGAGATCTTTATCTGTGGACCTAAGTGATCTATTTGGGTTTTATGGTTTGACAATGTTGTTTAGAGCTGGGCAGGCTAGGGGTCTGTAGACCATGTTATGGGATGTTAAAAGTTGGGTATAAAGTAGTTGGGGAATTCGATCCAGTTCCGTTGTTTTGAGTGCCAGACAGTGAAGGGTCCTGGGTATTGAGCTGGTGGCAAACTTGGCCACTTTATTATAGCACTGTTTCATTTTGGATCTGGAGGTGCCCTGTAAATTGGTAAGTTTTGGTGCTCCATAGGGAAGAGAGGGTAGAATGACAGTTTTGGCAAGGGTGGCTTTGGAATAAGAGGTGAGGGTGTGTTTGTTGCTATATAGTGTGCCAAGTTTCTTGTGAGTTTTCTTTGTTATGTTGTATGTGGAAATCAACCTTTAGGTGATCTTGTATGATTATACCAAGTAGCTTGGTGCGATGGACAATTTCAATGGTGGTACCAGAAGAGAGAATTTTGAAGGAGTTTAGATTAGTAGTACAGTTCTTGGGTAGAAACAGAAGCAACTTACACTTTTTTGGGTTGAGGAATAGCTGGCAATTAGTGAACTTGGATTTAACATCAGAAAAAGTTAGCTGAGTATTGGAGAGAAGCTGCGGTAGTGTGTGAGCTGAGTATTGGAGAGAAGCTGCGGTAGTGTGTGAGCTGAGTATTGGAGAGAAGCTGCGGTAATGTGTGAGCTGAGTATTGGAGAGAAGCTGCGGTAGTGTGTGAGCTGAGTATTGGAGAGAAGCTGCGGTAGTGTGTGAGCTGAGTATTGGAGAGAAGCTGCGGTTGTGTGTGAGCTGAGTATTGGAGAGAAGCTGTGGTAGTGTGTGAGCTGTACAGAGTATTGCGGAATCACCCGTATACTGAATGAGTGTACCACTAGCGGATGCAGAGTGTATTTCATTAGTAAAAATATTAAAAAGTAGAGGTCCTAGAATGGATCCCTGAGGTACTCTGGTGGGGTTTGCTAGAAAGGGGGAGATAACATTTGACCATTTTACAGCCCGTTTTCGATTATATTAGTAAATATGGAATCAAGTTAGTGTGTTTGGGGGTAACTCCTAAGTTAGATAACTTGTTCAAGAGTAAAGTGTGTGACACAGTATCAAGTGCCTTTGAGATGTTAAGAAATATAGCGGATACATAGCAGCCCGAGTCTCTAGCTCTTTTTATGTGATTGGTGAAGGCTAGGATGGCTGTAGTTGTGTTATGGGAGGGATGGAACCCATGTGTGTTTGTAAGTAGGTTGTTATGCTTTAAATATTTCAAGAGTTGAATATAGGATTATAGGAAGTTACTAGGCCATTGGTCCTAAGGCCCTTCTAAGCCTAGCCAAGAGTTTACCCCATGTATAGACAAATCAGCACCCAGTGCTTCTATCCAGAAGGGACATGGGTTGAATCTCATGGATGTATTTTCTATTTTCCATCCAGTTATTCAGGTTGCGCTTAAAAAGGGCTAAAGAGGTACTCTGCTTGACTCGGAGAGGGAGTCTATTCCACAGATGGGGGAGTCTCTGGGACACAAATCAGTCCAGCCAACAAATCCTATTGATGTTACAGACCAGGTTGAGGCCATGCTTGAGGGTTACTTGAATGGAGCTTGACTTGCAGATATGCAGCAAGTCAGATAAAGGTGGGGTCGGAGTTCGCCTTGTATGCCAGACAGATGTCACCTCTGACAAGTCTGTATGAAACTGAGTACAAGGATAGGGCTTTTAACCTATCTGTGTATGGTAAATGTTTGAGGCCCTGGATTCTCCTGGTGAGGAGCCTCTGTGGTCTCTCCAGCTGCTGCATGTGCTTTGCGAGGTACACGCTGAACGGGGCATTGTACTCAGTTGTGGGGCTTATAAGGGAAGAATACAGTGATGTTATGACCTGTTTGTCCCTGGATGAGGTACCCTTACTTATGAAGTGGGCCATGCAGAAAACTTTCCATACAATGGAAGCAACAAGTGGTCAAAAGTCAGTTTGCTATCAATCTGGGTGCCCAAATCCCTCATGACTGACTGCGTACTTAGGATGTTGTTATTAATGTGATAACTTGTGGGGATGTTACTCTCCTCAAAGGGATGATGATGCATTTTTTTGTATTCAGCTTGAGGCCATGTTTCTGGGGGTCTATGTTAAATCAGCGAATGCTTAAAATAGCGAACACTGATTTATCGACCCTTTAAAACTGAAACTTGAAAATCCCAAATACACGGAACAGCGATTTTTTTTTTCCTAGTGAAAAAAAAAAGCTGTTCCCCAAAAAAACAAAGCACAAAATAAAATGGGGGGGGCTTCACCCCCCACACCCCCCTACTTAAATATACAGACTGCGAGATTGCACAACAGTGGAGGAAATGGCAAAGTCACAAAATCAACCCAGTGATTTTTTTCCCTGGGAAAAAAATCACTGTTCCATGTCTTCAGGATTTTCAGGTTTCGGTCTTAAAGGGTCAATAAATCAGCATTCGCTGTTTTAAGCATTCACTGATTTAATATACTCCCATTTCTGGCACCAGTCATTTGTTTGGGTGAGACCATCTTGGAGGATGTCCACATCACTAGGGGAATTGATGACAGTGTCCATCTTGCAGTCATCTGCAAACTTTGTCAGCCATAGCCCACTGCTTTTAACCTGCACCTAAGAAAAGTATATCCCAAATAACAGAGGCCCCAAGACTGAACCCTGGGTTGTGCCATTTGTTATGGGTCTACTGCTTGAGGTGGCTTCCCCTATTTGACTAGGTGGGTTGTATCAATCAGCCAGTTAGCTACCCATCTAGTAACATATGGATTGATGCTTAGTTGAGAGAGTTTATCTATTATGCCTGAGTGGGGAATAGTATCGAAGGCTTTGGCCAGGTCAAGGTAGGTGGTGTGCACTGCCTTTCCCTCATCCATGGTCTTGGTAACTGTCTCAAAAAAGTCAATGAAATTTAACAGCCATGACCTCCCCCTTGATGAAGCCAAACTGTGTGGGATTGAGTGTTTTGGAGGTTGCCAATGTCCTTGTTAATGAGGTCCATGATAATCCATTCCATGGCCTTGCAGATCAGGCTAGTTAGGCTGATGGGTCTATAATTTCCTGGATTGGTGGATGCACCACCTTTGTGTAAAGGGATGACAGTGACTGTACCCACTCAGCTGTGATAAAACCAGTACTCCGGCTTTGGTTGAATAGAGTGCCTAATGGTGCTGCAAGTTCCTTCCTGAGTTCATGTAGGATGCAGCCTGGGATGTTATTGGGTCCCATGGAGGCTGTATTTTTGTCTTTGAGACAGCAGTGATGACCTCATTCCTAGATATAAAGGGAAGGGGGAAGGTACTAGGAATGTCCTGATTTATTGATGAGGGGGGACAGAAGGGTGAAATTTTCACTGAATCTGTCAGCCAGCAAGTTTACTATATCTACAGCATTTGTATACGTGGTGTCCTTTGGCCCACCAGTTCTTTTTTTTTTTTTAAAACAAGTTTATTGTTTTAACATATAAGAGAAATATCATAACAATTTTATACAAATAATTAAAAATAGGTATTATTATAATATTCAACAAAACAACTAAAGTATTTACAAAGACATCCACTACAATCAGATCAATTAATTAAACTAAAATACTGTGCTATTGAAATTAGAATTTTTAACAAATTTTGTAAATTATCCCATACAATAAAATGTGATGTTTTTCTAGTTGTTCTCATTCTAATTGTGCTTATTTCCATATGTCACATTATATTCATAACATTTTTAAATTCATTGAACGAAGGAGGTGTATCTGAAATCCAATTGGCCCACCAGTTCTGAACAGATCTGGATGCTACCTTTGAGATTACGGACATATGTGAAGAAGGCCTTATAATTGTCTCTAGCAGATGTGGCCAATTTGGACTCGAGGTTTGCTTTGGAGGATTTCACTAGTGCTCTTATTTGCTTGTTTAGACTAACTAGAGATTGCTTCCAGTTGGGAACCTGTTCCTTCTTGGTCCTGGACAGCATTTTTTTCTTTTGTTATAGAGTTTATTTATTGCAAATGTCCACCAGACAGGTTTACTCTTAGTTGCGGAGGATTATTTAGTCCTATCAGGTATTCCTGATTCCATGCATCTCTATAAATATATAGCAATTTGGTATAGTTTTGGATATGGTGCCGGTTCCTAGAGAGGGAGAGGAGCTTGTGAAGCTGTTTATGCCATCCCTCAGGAGGCTGTAATCAACTCTGGAGTTTTTTTGTTTGATCCTAGCTAGAGGGGGGTTGGGGGAGATGGTGCCTTTGAATGTGACTGCTTTATGGTCGGATCTTACAAGGGAGGATGATACTGCAGGAATGCTGCAATGGTTACTCCTGTTGGTTAATACCAAGTCCAAGATATTATCACCTCTTGTGGGGGTATCGACTAGCTGTTCCAAATCATTTGCATTGAAAAAATCAAGGTATCTCTGATCATTTTTGTTTTGCCATGAGTAGTTCTTCCAGTCTATGAGTAGGTAAAGTCACCCAGGATCAGGGTAAAGGGTTGAATCTTGATAGATTCAAAGAGGTCTACATAGACAGATTGGGCATGTATCATATTTGGGGGCTGGTAGCTAGCTATGATTTGTATAGGGGTTTTGTCAATAGTTAATTGCACCTGGAGTCTCTCCTGTGCTTCATACAGTTTGACCAGCCTGGAGGTATGTGTGTCTTTAACATATATTGAAACTCCACCTCCTTTGGCTTTACTACCCACAGTTTGGGGTCTGAATATATGTTAGGATGAGTAACCAGGTATGACTGGGGTGCTCTCCGCAGCTTTGAACCAGGTTCTTGTGACTGCGCAAATGTTAGCATTTTTTAGGGTTAAGAATGCTTGCAATGAGTTCAGTTTCATGTTTAGACTCCTAGCGTTTAGCAGCATGACCTTTAATTTGCGTTTTGTTGAAATTTGTATGTTGGTAGTTTTAACCTTGTCACTTTTTCTAGGTGAGGCACTATGGGGGAGGCAAGTGCCTTTGCCAGAAGCCTGAAGCCCAAGTGAGACAGATGCAGGCCATCTGTGGCAAAGCATCATGGTCTGTTGATCACATCTTCCCAGGCTGTGAGGTAAAGGATCCCCCTGGAATGACACCAGAAACTAAGCCAATTGTTAAAGTCAATCGTTTTCTGTTTATATTGAGGCATCATTCTGGGTGACGGTAAAATGCTACTTAAGGCTAGGAACATACCTGCCTGGGACACGCATTTAGCGAGTTCAATCATGTCTCTCTTCATATAGTCCAGAGAGCTACATCTTAAGTCATGCACACCAACATGGACTATGACAGAAGTCATAACAGTACCTGTTGTTGAGAGACTTGAGTGCATGTGTGATATGGCAGATTCTGGCCCCTGACAGACAACTAACTGTGACTTTCTCCTTATCTAGCCTGGTGAGAGGCACATCTGTGTGCCTCACAATGGAGTCTCCTATGAGTTATATGTTGGGTTTATGGTTAAGCCTTAGCGGTTGTGAGAGACAGGTGTGTGAACTATGCATGGTATGTGGTGTGGAGGGCTGTGGAGATTGCATGGGTTTTTGCCTCGGAGGTTTCTTTTGTTTGGGTATGTTTTTGTTGAGGACCTCTGCATATGTGGGCGTGATTTGTATAGGTGTGGGTGTTGTTTGAGGTGTAGTGATTGTGCTGACAACCTTCTCACTGCCAGATATACTGGCTTGTGAGGGAGAGAGCATGAACTTTAAGTTCCTAATGTAATTGCATCTCTTGGAAACTGTGTTCCTAGGTAGTAGTAGTAGGTGGTTGTCTGTGTACATAAGCCAGTTGCTACACTGTCTCAGGATGCCTATATCAACCAGACTGGCAGGAGAAACTGAAGGAAAATGTCCATCCATATTTTTCAGAATCTGAGACAGAAAGCCAGGGACAGGTAAGGGGTAAGCCTAAAGCCCAAATGCTTAGAATAATGCTTACAATTTAAACAGGCTATAAACAAGCAGTAACAAATGAAACAGAAAAGATGCAGTTGAACACTTTAGAGAACAAGTCGTAGCAAGTAGCAGAAAAAGCAAGATGAAGTAATGGACCAGGAGGAGGAAACACAAATACAGAAAAAGAAGCTGAATAAAGTGTTTTTTATTTTTTTATTTTTTTGTGCTTGTTAGTAAAGTGGAAAGGGAGAGAGGAGGAACAGAAGAAAATTTAAGGTTAAGGAACTAAGGGGTTTGACCTTCCCAAATGTTCTCTGTATTAGGTAGAATGAGCTAATGAGATGGGACTGGGAGGTGTGTCCCTTATCAAATTAACAGTAGGGGCAGGTGACAGCAAAAGCCAAAACAGCAGTTTGGTGGGAGGATGGGTGAAAAACAAAAAACTCAACCACAGATCAGCAAATATATAAACGGAGACGTAGAAAAGTAAATAATTCGGTCAAACAAATAAAAATAGTGCAGTAAACTAGTGCCGTACTGTTACGCAAATAAATAAAAAACAGTGCAGTACTGAGGAGCAAATAAATACAACCAGTGCAGTACTGATAAGAAACACTGAACAGTTAAAGTGCAAGAAATATGCTAATGTAGCTCTATAATTCTGATTGTTCAAGAAACAAGTCTCCATCAGGCACAAATGGTGCTCTAGCAAGATAAGCAGAAATTCACTCAAATGTAATATTTTTATACCAGGAGGATAAAAAACCCTTCAAAAACCATACCCTGAGACAAACCGATAACACAAAAGCTGTATGACCAGTTTTTCTCTCTGGACTGATTACACCACAAACTCCCAGTAGGTGTGGGCAACAGCAAAAGCCACCAACTTTAAGAACATAACAGCAAATGGGTGAGGGAAAAACAAAAAAAATTCAACTACCGATCAGCAAATATATAAATGGAGACAAAGAAAAGTAAATAATTCAAATAAATAAATAAAAACAGTGCAGTAAACTAGTGCAGAACTGTTATACAAATACATAAAAAACAATGCAGTACTGATAAGAAAATAAATACAACCAGTGGAGTACTGATAAGAAACACTGAATAGTTAAAATGTAAGAAATATACTTGTGTAGCTCTGTAATTCAGATGGTTTAAGAAGCGCTCTCAGTCAGGCACTAATGGAGCTCTAGGAAGATATATTTTTCCATTATCTTAGAGATGGGAGAAATACTGGCTATGGGACAAAAGTTTGTAAGTTCTGTAGAGTTACCTCCTTTGTGAATGGGGATGATATGCAACATTTTTCAGATGCTGGGTACTTTGGATTCAGATATAGATCGATTGATCAGGATATGATATAGAGTCTGCTTCTAATTTTAGGTAAGTAGGAGGGAAGTTGTTAGCAGAGGTAGAGCAGGGTTCGAGTCTGAGCAGTAATCTTTTTATGAGATTTGTAGGGACTGGCTGAAGAGAGAAAGTGAGATTGTTCTCTGGAGTGGCTTCTGTGCATTGAGGGCAGGGTGGTCGTGGTCAGGTGAAAGAGGAGTATTAGGGGTAGCTAAAGGGGAAAAGAGGCAGGTATTACTTGTTTTAGAGATAAGATTGGTTATAGATTTTATAAAGTGAATATTAAAATCTTCCGCAATTTGGCAGGCTGTGGCATTGAGTGAAATCTTGGTTCTTTGGGTCCGGGATGGAGCACAGTTGTAATAGTGGGACAGAAATCTTTTTGGATTGGTTTTGTGTTTGTGTTGTAGAAAACTATAATATAGCTGTTTATCCTTGGCAACTTTTTTTCTTTGTTGTTTGGTTAATCAGCTGTTTGAAAGTACCAAGATCTTGTTCTTTATTGCTTTGTTTCCAAAGAGCCCAGGCTGCATCTCTTTTTTTCGTTAGGTCTTTACTTTCCTTAGTTATCTAGGACATGGGATTATTTCTGATTCTTTTGGAGCAAACTGGAGCTAAGATATCTAGTAGTTTTAGAAAGCAGTTATTAAAGAAGTGTAGTGCCTCTTCTAGTGACAGTACCTTTAATGGTGACCAGTTTGTTTTGTGAAGTAGGTCATTAAACCGGACTTTTGAGAAGTTAGTGAAATTACTAACAGATTTTAGTGTGTGGGTTTTTGGAGTGTGTGTGTTTGCCTGAATGGTGAAAGCAGGTAGGTGGTTACTAAGGTAGTTAAGATATGTACCAACACTGGTAAAGTTGGAAGGGTGTGATAACATAATCCAGTCTAAGGTAGATTGTTGAGTGTTGTTTCTTGTACTTAGGGCAGGGGATTTGTTGAGTAAAATTATATAGATTGATATTGGCGGATTGTCGGGATGGGAACGTTTTCCAGTCTATGTTCATGTCTCCTAATATGACAGTTTCATGTTGAAATGTTTGGGTGGCCCAGGACAGTATGTCTTCAAGAATAGTAGTATTAAGACCTGGGGGGATGTAGAGACAAATTATGCAGATTTTATCTGTATTATTAATGTTTAAGAAGTATATCAGCAATTCTGCTGAGGAAAAAGTAGGAGTATCTTTCATGCATGGTCTGATACTGAATTTGTCAGGATAGAGTAGTGCTATGCCCCACTTTTCTTATGGGTTCTATCAGACCTGATTATGCTGTAGTTGGGAGGTAGGATTTCACAGTCAGGTGTGCTGAGTCTTAGCCAGGTTTCAGTAAGGGCTAGTATGTCAGGCTTCTACTGGTCTATCCAGGCATGAAGGGTGGATATTTTGTTGCATAGGTTGCTGATGTGAGTCATGAAGTTTATTATTTTTTATTGAGTGTACTGTAGGGATGATTAGTTGTAGGGCTAGGTTCAGGGTGGATGTCACCACATCGTGGTGGTAGAGATATTAGAAAGGAGTATATACTGTTTATGTTTTTCAGGGGGTGGAAATAAGAGGTATGAGATAGCACAGGCTACGTGGAGAACTCAAGAGTTTGGGGATTAATAGGGTAGGTTATATAGAAATAGTTGAGAGATATTACGAAGCTGTGATGGTGTATTAGGTAGTTGGAAGAGTATGTATTGATGGGGGTTACTAATAAAGGACTGAGCTGTGAAAGTGATGTTGAGAATGTAAGTACTATTACTAAGGAGGTCATTGTGGTTAAGAGTGTTATTGTGAGGTAGTGGGACATGTTTGGGAGCTAGGATTGATTGAGCTACTTACCATGTGGAGTGTTTGGTGTGGAGGATGAGTAGTACATGTGAGTTTGGAAGCAAAGCTTAAGTAATGGGGAGATTGAAGGGAGGTTGTGATTGGAGTAGGAGAAGAGGGTGGAGCTATGTAGGTATAAGTGTAGGTATTGTGGGGGATGGGTGGTATTTGGGAGTAGGGTATGGGAGTGAAGTGACCCTGAGCATAGTGGGTAGGAACCAAGATGCAGCTACCCATCTACAGCAAAAACAATCTGAGAGTAATGGCAGCTTTAACTAGGTATTTGACTCGTGCATTAAAGGTGTTAGAACAATAAGTGTGAGATCTGAGCGAGGAAAAAAGAGGTTCTGCTTGTTAAAACAATATTAATAGTGTAAGAAGAAATAAGTAAGGGAGAATGCAAAGAAAATTAAAATGCAGGAGCTGATGTGAGGAGGGTTGAAATTACTGATAAGAGACAAAGCAGTGTTTAATAGAAGTATAATTCAGTTTTGTGCATGTGAGGTAAAAGTATGGGCTAAGTATATGTGAGAGAAAGGGAACAAAAGCATAGCAGACCTACCAAGACATATGGGGTAAGGGTGGGATATGATTTAGAGAAATGGGGAGTAATGGCAAGCAGAGCATCTTGTGAGTAGAAAAGAGAGCAATAGTCTCAAGGGGGGAGTGAGGGATATATACATCTCAGTGATGTGCAGTGGATCCATTTGTAGGAGTTACAAACAAAAATACCGTTAGGTTGCAAAATGTAAAACATACATCCACAGTTTAATGGGATCGGTTGAGCAGCGGGATCCTCAGTTATGTTGTGGTTTACTCTTCACAGGTAGATATGGAGCACAAGATGCTTGGGGAGTTCTGTTTCATAGGTAGGTAGGTACTAGGCTATCTGCCCGTAGGCATTTGTAAGCCTAGCCAGAATGTGTTGGCTTTCGCCGGCCCCTTAGATTAGTTCCCTGTGCCTCTGTCCAGCAGAGCCACTGAAATGATGCCCAGGGTAAACTTTCTGTTTCCCATCCACTCGTCAAGGTTTCTTTTGAAGAGTGTTAGCGAGGAGCTCTG
This sequence comes from Protopterus annectens, assembly GCF_019279795.1. Lineage (NCBI taxonomy): Eukaryota > Metazoa > Chordata > Ceratodontiformes > Protopteridae > Protopterus > Protopterus annectens. The sequence continues at coordinate 128,594,899 of NC_056743.1, forward strand.
TCTAATGTAGATTGGGATCTTGTTCCAAAGCATGGGGAGTCTCTGTGACAGGAATCTATCCCTCCAGCACGTCCTGTTTATTGTTGTGGTTAGATTTAGATCCCTAGAGTTGCTCCTTTGTTTTGAAATGAAAAGTGCAAGTAGTGAGAAGCAGGACTTGTGTACCTGGAATAAAATGGGAGGAGAGAAGTGAAGCGGGATTAGATTAATAAACCAATACTGTATGACCAGATAGTTAACAATATTCAAAGAGAGAGAAGCAATATAGGAAATATGCTACTGTTAGGAAAGAAATGGTTAATACAGTGAGTAAGGAGAATGCAGCCTGTGGCTAGGAATACCACAGAGAGGCTAGAGGGTAAATATATTGGGAAAACAGAGCTAGGGTAGTGAAGGGCAGGGAGGACAAAAATAGTACATGTACAGAGGCAAGTTTAGATCAAAATGCAAAGCAGTGTAACATATCAAAACCTGACAAGCAAATTGTACAACTTTTTCATAACAGTAGATATAAAGAGAAGCAAAAGAGACCTCTCAGAGTATGCATCTAACTGTGGTATGAAGTATGTTTTGAGCAGCATCTTGTCTTCACCAAACATGATGCCTCCATAAAAAAACATGATGATAGACTTCAACAGTAGGGATTAGCTTGTCATTCAAGGAGATTTCAGTGTGTATCAGCCTGGAGAGACATGGTTGAGAGGCCTACCTGTTTTGTCAATGACGCCTTTCATCTCATGACTTTTATATATACTGGTTAGGATGTTTTCTATCTATTTTAGGTAATGTAAACCTGCTTCACCTACCACTCCAGACCAACACAATGGCACAGTATAAGGATGGTGTTGCTCAAGCAATGCTAAACCCCCCCCCCCAGTAAGAAGCTACCCTCTTCAGAAACCTTCCTAACAGTAGAAAATATTGACGTATGTCTCCAATATAGTGACCAGAGTCATCTGCACATGATAATAGTTTACGTGGTGCCTTTCTACGCAGTGATCTTCCTGCAGGTCTTCTACCTGCTTTGATATACAGTACATTCTGCACAAACTAGGTGCAACACCTACATTGCTCAAACTGAGTGCTTTTTCTTTAGAAAAAATGCAATATGTACCCCTTATCTGAGCATCTAAAATCAGAGCACACCATTGCTGGTCAATCCATCTAAAGGCTGAATACTTGTATTATAAACAAGTGTTCCATAAAGTGGCCTGGCAAATGCATAGGACTGCCGTTGTATCCCAGTGTAAGATCCATTAAGTATGAGATATAGCCTCACTTTTTGTAGCACAGTACATAACCTAAGTAGAAGTAACAAGCCTAAACTTAGCTGAACAGGAATTATTATTCAGCAATTTCATTACATGCCTACCCAGAGTGGTGATCTTGATGCAACTTCACTAGACAGGAAAGGCTTCTTACTGGGATCTGAATGGAGAGATAGTCAGCAAGAAAAGGAGAGTAGAACTGAATTCATCCTCAAGCTTTGGTGAGTACCTTCACGTGATGGACAATGTTTTCACAAAATCTCACCAAGATGACTCTGACATATTGACTGTATTTTATATAGCATAGGCTAACAAATAAAAAGAAAAAGACAGCTGGGTGCACAGATCCCAGGATAAAAAAAGTGCCCAATTACAGTATATACACTGGTGCAAGGACTGGAAAAAATGGCAGTATAGCATCCTCAAGACACGGAAAAATTCTTACAGTGGGGTTAGGCCATCTGGGATGATGGCCTCCCTGTTGTAGAAGGAAGTAGTAGTGCACAAAAACTGACAGGCAAAAAAGAGCCATAAAGATGACTGAGTGGACTACTGAGCATAAGAAAGAAATTAGGTATTGTTACTATTATGCAAGAAGCCCAGAATTTCCACTTATTCAGAAAGATTGAGAAAGAGAAGAGAAAAACTACAGAAAAGAACAATATTTACACAAGAAAAACTGTCAAAAGCTTCATATGCAAATGCAATCATTAGTGCAATAGATCCATGAGAAATATTACATAGATGAAGAAACTTTGGCCTACCTGGAAAAAAGAAGCCTCAGAGGAAATGCAATGAAAAAAACTAGAGATTTTTGAGAGATATAAGAAAGAAACATGGACATGGAAAAGAAAAAAAGAAAGATCTTATATAGTGCAATATTTATGCAAAGGAGAAAGCCAAACTAATAGATAAAAAAAGATATTTGAAGAGAAATACAGGCAAAGGCACCCAGATATGGAAACTTTCATAATATGAAAAAGAAAACAAAAGGGATAGAACAGAGCATTAGTAATGTAGAAATTAAAATAATAGAAACTGAAGTTATGGAAACCTGCAGACAGAGATGTGAGAGATGCACTTATCCTGTCAAACTGGAGGTAGAGCTCTCTCCAACCAAGACTGAACTAGACAGTCAAAAGGAGAAGTTAAGCACTTGCACCACACTCATCACATAGTCCCACTAAACCTACACCACCAAAATCCACACATAGAAACACAAAAACATTTGTGGAGGCTCTCAATAATAATCTGCTCAAGCAACAGAGACCTCCAAAGTAGAAGCACAAGCAACCTCCACCCCCCAACACAACCCAAATGACACATAGCCCACAGACTCAGTGTCCCACTCAACCACAGCCCATAAGGCAAAACAACGTACCCAACACACTAGTCATAGGTGACACTATAGTCATGCACACTGATGTCCCACTCACCAGGCTAAACAAGGAGAAGGTTACTGTCAGTTGCTTGTCAGATGCCATGATTCGCCACATAACCCACGCACTCAGGCCACTCCACAACAAGTACTAATATGACTCTGTCATTGTCCATGTTGGTGTAAATGACCTGAGATGTACCTCCCTGGACTACATGAAAAGAGATATGAAAGAGCTTTTCCACTCTTGTAGCCCAGGCAGGTATGACCCTAGCCCTGAGTAGCATCCTGCCATCATCCAGAATGATACCGCAGTACAAAGAAAAAATGACTGACTTCAACAATTGGCTAAGCTTCTGGTGTCATTTTAAGGGGACCAGTATCTGTCTGCCTGGGACGACATGGTCAACAGACCACGATGCTTTGCCAGAGATGGCCTGCACCTGTCACCTCTGGAATTCCGGATACTGGCTAAGGCTCTTGCCGCCCCTATAGTGCCTTTTTTAGGCAAGGTTCAAATGACAAAATCACCACCATAACAGGAACAGGCAAGCAAAAACTCAGGGTAATGCTACTCAATGCTAGAAGTCTAAATCTCGAAATACACTACCTTGAGTCACTCCTTAAAATGGAGAACATTGATATCTGTGCAGTGACTGAGACCTGGTTCAAGGCTCCAGAGAGCACCCCTGCATTACCAGGCTGTAACTCGTACCACACTTTTCGGCCACCTAATTTGGACTGGCACACCAAAGGCAGAGGTGTGTCCATATTCATTTAGGCTATCCACATCTCCAGGCTAGTTGCTCAGCATAATGCATCCGAGGTTATCCACGTGCAGCTAACTCTGGTCAAAACTGCAGTCCAAATTGTATCTTGCTACAGATCCCCCCCGCATGCCCCATGATTTTCACTCCTCTTTTCTTGATATACTGGAAAATATTAGGGTTCAACCAAACACCCTAATAATGGGCGATTTCAACTACCACACTATTAACTCGGAAAACTACTCGTGTGCTAACTCCTTCGCTCAAAACTTTCTGGAATTCATAAATGCCAATGCCCTTGATCAACTTATCCACACCCCCACCAGGGGCAAGAATATCCTAGACCTACTTATTACCAACATGAGTGACCGGGGTTCTACACCTGAAGTCAACTCCACATTGGTCAGATCTGACCATAAGCAAATCACCCTAGATATCCACATTCCATCCCACCCCCCATTAAGGAAACCACAGTAGAAAATTTCTCCAAAGCCAACTTCATGCGTCTTAAGATAGAAGTGACGAACTTCAATACCCATGCAGCTGGACAATACAGTTACAACTGCTGAATCCTGCACAAATCATTCTATAAACACTTACACAAGTGCATGGATCGTGCTATCCCAGAAAGAACCAAGATGCTATCCTCCAAAAAAAGGAAGCCAATCTGGTGGTCTGCTGCCATAAACAAACTCTACAACAGAAGAAAGAAACTGTTTCAAAAGAGGGTAAAATCCCATGAGTGGAGGAGCTCCCTGGTCAGCCTCAGTAAGAAGCTGAGATCCCATATAAGATCCTCCAAAGCTAGCTACGAAAACAAAATTGCCACTGATTCTAGGGACAACCACAACACATTCTATAGCTATGTCAAGAATCTCAGTGGCAACACCCAGATCTGCTCTGAGTTACAGCACAGTGGCACAAACATTACAGAACCAACTGATATTGCCAACATCCTGGCAGATAGGTTCAGTGCTAACATTACCCCCCTCACCCCCTAAAGGGCCCATATCTATACAGGAAGAATGCAGGCTCTCTGTAATCACAACTATGCAGGTAAAACTCTAAAGCTAAAAACACAGCATCCATGGGACTGGACAATATACCAGGCTGCGTTTTACACGAACTTCAGAACGAACTGGCTCCCCACCTAAGCACCATGTTCAATCATAGGCTCACGCTAGGCTTTTTGCCCACTGAATGCCACACAGCAACAGTTATTCCACTCCACAAAGGGGGAGCCACCACTGATCCTGGGAACTATCGCCCTACTAGCCTGGTCTGCAAGGCCATGGAACTCATAAACAAAGACATTGGTAACCTCCAAACTCTGGACCCCACCCAGTTCGGGTTTATGAAAGGCAGATCATGCCTCCTGACATTCTCAGTGACTCTGAGGCAGTCACCAAAGCCGTAGATGGGGGTAAGGTGGTTCCCACAGCCTATCTTGACCTCACCAAGGCTTTTGACACCATCCTTCATTCTGGAATTATAACTAAACTCACTAAACTAGGTATAAATCCCTACATCACACAATGGTTTGCCAAATGGCTCACTGACAGAACCCACACTGTAAAAGTTGCAGACTCCAAATCTGACTTCAAACCAGTGACAAGTGGAGTACCACAGGGTTCAGTCCTGGGACCTCTCCTGTTTGATATCTACTTCTCTAAAGTACAGGCCAACACAGAAGGCCTTTGGCTAACAAAGTTTGCAGATGACTGCAAACTAGGAGCTATAGTCAAGTCCCCAAATGATGTGGACATCCTACAGAAGGGCTTCACTGAGATAGATGCCTGGTGTCAGAGCCATGACCTCAAGCTCAATGCCAAAAAGTGCATTGTCATCCCCTTTGGTAAAAACTCTTGTACCCATGAACTACCACATAGGCAGCAGTCTACTTAACACCAAATATGTGAAAAGAGACATTGGGACCCAGGTGGTCAGTAGTCTCTCCTTTGATAATCACATCGCCACAGTAGTCAGGAAATCCTTCTACGTGGCACACCTCATCACAAAAGGGTTGTCATCCAGGAAAAAAGAGGTTATTGTTTCCCCTCTACTCAACACTCATTAGACCCATTGTAGAGTACAACTCCCCTTTTGGAATGTACCTCACAAGACTATCTGCAGCAGCTGGAAAGGCCACAGAAGTACCTCACAAAGAGGATTACTGGCCTCAAACAGATGCCCTACACTGACATTTTCAAAAAACTCCAGCTTTACTCCAAAGCATATCGCCTACTCAAAGGTGATCTCTGCCTAACATATAAAGCTATGTCAAACCCAGAGCTGTTGGATATGCTCCACTAAAAGACATCCCAATCTCTCCGAGATACACGCTCTAGGGACCTAAACCTTGTCACCACAATAAACAGGACATGCTGGAGGAATAGATTCCTGTCCCAGAGACTTCCCATACCGTGGAACAAGATACCCATGTATGTCAAGCAAAGTTCTTCATTAACACTCTTCAAGAAAAATCTTGATGAGTGGATGGGAAATAGGAAATACATCCCGGGGATCAGTTCTGTGGCTCTGCTCGACAGGGGCACAGGAAAATAACTTTCTTGGGTGGTGTAAGCCAGGAAACCTTGTTGGCTAGGCTTACTTAGGCCCTTGGGTCAATATTCTAGTACCTACCTATGAACCTATGAGAATAATTTAGTATAGAAAATTCCACAAAAGTAATGTCATTGCAAAAAATTAGGGAGAAACAGATGGAACAGGAGACATCTGAATAAGAAATATGGACATGGGAAAGAAAAAGAAGTTTAATAAGGTGCAATATTTATGCAATGGAGAAAGCAAGATATAGTGCAGAAATCAAAACCAAAGATATTTAAACTGAAATATAAGCAAAGGCACTTGGATATGGAAAATTTCAGAATACAAAAAATAAGAAAACAAAGACAGAAAGTAGAAAAGAGGATTAGTAATGAAGTTAAAGAAACAGAAACTGAAGTTATGTTTTCCCAGTGAAGTGAAAGATTGTGTAGAAAATCCAATTCAGGTAATGTTACAACATAATGGAACAATGGGCCTGTCTCCAAACTAAGGAGAAACAAGTGAAGTGGAAGGCATCTGAAGACTCGGTACATGATGATACCCTGAAGCCTTTTGTAGGAAACCGGTACAAAAGTTCAGTGGCAGTTGCACAGTGAGGAAGGCGTAGGATACAACGATACATCTGATGGAGGAAATGCTATGGAGTGACAAGCCAATGAGTTCCCATATGTAGGAGCAGCAAGTGACACACGATGCATCCAAAGAGAATAGGTCACAGGAAGATGTTCTGGAACTTTCCGAAGTATGCCCGCCGGAAACAAAGAGCAAAAAATGTGCACACAGTTTAGAAGAAAATCATTTAAGGGAAGAGTGGCTTGGTTTCATAGAGATGTATAAACATATTAAGCTCAATGAAAGAAATAGATTACAGAAAGTAAATACGACCCAAAATGTTAGAAGTCTGATAAAACAGATGAGCACAGTAATAAAGACTGTTAAGAGAAATTCATGTGATATAACAGAAGTAAATAGGATGTATTAGTGTGCAGCTAAATTAATAATAGCTGTAGTCCTACCACAAAAACACAAGGTAGTAAGGGAAAGGAAGGGGAGAAATCAAATGCCATCATGGAAGTATCAAATAGAGAAAACTATAAAGCAATTAAGACAAGAAGTGTTACTGTTAGAGTATAGAAGCGGGAACCGAGCAACAAAAATACTCAGCAAAATAGACATGATAAAAGCAATGTGCAGTATCAGAACAGATCAGTATCTGTCATGCACTGTCGCAAATAATAAACTAAAAATATCAGCACAGGCAGAAAAACTTAGAAGATATGCAGATAAATATGAAGAAAAAATACAAAATAATCAATGTATTGATGACCCAAAAAGTTTTATAGAGAAATGGGAAATGAACCAATAGGAGTAGAAACTCCACACACAAAAAAAGAAGAAATAGACACATTTTGGAGAAAAAATGTACGAAGTCCCTATGGAACATAACAATGATGCTGAATGGATAGATGAATTAAAAGTAGTGGTAAAGAGTTCAAATGTAGGGGATTTGAACCGGGATTTAGTAATACCAGAGAAATTGAAACAAAACAAAAAAACTCCTAAATGGAAAACTCCAGGTACAGATGCAGTACCTAACTTTTGGCTAAAAGTATTAACATCTTTGCACAAAGGTTTAGCCTTGAGCAAGAATTACTTATAAGCACATCCCGAAATGACACCAACCTGGTTAAAAGCAGGAAAAGTGATACTTCTCCTTAGGACTGAATGGCTAAGCCATGCTAAAAACTTAGACCAATAACTTGCCTTCTATTGAAGTACAAAATATGTACTGGAATCGATGCAGGCAGAGTTTATAGTCATTTGGAAAAAAAACTCCTCAGTCCTGGCAGGGTAACAAAAGAAAGTTATATGGAACAAAGGATCATTTATTGCTAAATAAAGCCATAATGAAGAATTCCAAATAGGGAAAGACTGTAAGTATGGCATTGATTAAAAAAAAAAAAAAAAAAAACATTTGACAGCATCCCACATTCATGGATAAAAGAGCACTTACAAATGTATAAGATTCATCCTGAATTGAGCAATTACATTACAGTGACCATGAAACAGTGTCAAACCACTATGCAGTTAAGTCATGACAGCACAAATTATTATTCCAGGGATAAAAATTCAAAGGGGGATATTCCAGGGTGATTATTTGCCACTGCTGCTGTTTTGTGTTGCCTTTAACCTATTAAGCTGTCTACTTAACAGATTTAACTCATGGTTATACTTTGGCTCCCAGAAAGCAACCTTGCTGAAAGACTGCTCATCTATTTTTTATAGATGCCTTAAATGGTATAGTTCATCAGATGAGGTGTTGAGAGCACAGCTGCAAGTGATTAAAACTTTCTCAGATGATATCAGAATGTCATTTGGTCTTGATAAATGTGGAAAAGCAGTGATTAAAGAAGAAAAGTCGCAGTGGTATGAATATATCAGTCTGGGACAGCAATGTGATATAAAGAAACTTGAGCAGGATGGAGTGTATATTTTTTTGATTTTATTTATTTAACATTTGTTTACCAGGAAAGTCTAACTGGAACAGAGCTCATTTTCAGCGGAGGCCTAGGGAGAAATGCTCCAGATGCATGTCTTTGGAATGTGGGAAGAAACAGGAGCACGTGGAGGAAACCCACACAAATGCAGGGAGGACGTGCAGACTTCCCACAGAGTGCACTCCAGCTGAGAATCAAACTGGTCAACCTCTTGCTGTGAGGTAACAATGCTAACTGCCATACCACTGTGCAAACCCCAGGAATTTATGAAGGATTGGCAATAAAATATGAGTAAATGCAAATAAAACTCAGTAAGAAATATGTCAAAGGACTAAAGCTAATATTGAAAACCAGTGGTGGCTGGTGACTTCAAATCAAAGGGGGGCTGCAGGAGACAGCTGAATTGGTGGGGTCAAGGGGAAGGGGTGTGGCCAACTAGAAAGGGGAGGAGCTATGCTCAAAACCACAAAAACTAACTTTAATTAAATATGCTGCCCTGGGTGCCAAACCATCACTATGAGAGTCCAATTAAGACAAAATAAGTGTAGAAGAATAAAAATATTTCAATGCATTGGCTGCATGACAGCTTACTTAATATCTAGATGGAAACAAAAGGTTGTGAGGCATGAAAAAATAAATTACTTTTTAAATACATTACTGGAATGCCAGTCAAAATCAAGTATAAGAAAAACAAGCAGCACTCAACTCAAACCACTTCTCCTTGCACTGCAGTTCTAATTATAATTTATATTCAGCTTTATTAAAGTACCAAGTAACATGCTGAAAGTAGAAATCTCTGTGATGCCCCCACTTGTAAAAATGTTTCTTATCCAAAAAAGACCTGCTGCCTGACAACTATCTACTTGTTTCATGGGGAAAACATGATCAAAGTAAAAAATGAAAAGCAAACAAGAAACAAGCTCAAGATACATTGCTTAAAGGATTACTGTACAGGTTATGGACCACACATGATTGGCATTCTGTTTAGTTTACGGGTAAAGCCTGTAGAGATGACTGGAAGTCTCCGACAAGTGTGAACTTTTTAAAAGAATGTAATCCTGTCCTTCAATACCAAAGGCTTATACATTATCTAGTTAAGTATTCTCTGCATGGCAACAACAGAAAAGCTTTCAATGTTGGCAATTCTTTAACAGTATACATATTAAAGCTTACGTGCATCTTACGATCTCAGACAAGCTTACGTTATGGTCATTAAAGCATTGCTACTTAAACACAGAGCAACAGGCACTTTAAGTAATAAGCATAAATCTGAGTAATAAGCATAAATCAACAGTACAAAAATATGACAGAAACCAAACCATTCTGCAAAATCAAGGACAGATGAAAAGCTACTGTAGTACTTGTGTCTACCTTGGATGGGGGGGGGGCATTGCATATTTACATTGCATAACTATTCCTTGCCTTGCTTGGACACATCCAGAGTCACTACATAGGGGAGTGGGGTGCAACAAGTATGTCACAATTTGAAATGTCTCTGGCTGACTGTGATGTCCCTGACACATTTGTCATACCTCTCAACCTCAGAGCAAGAAATCTGGACAAAGCCATACACAGAAGTGGGACAATGGCCCCAAAATAAGGACATTTTTTAAATATTGCTCTAATAAACTTAGAAAGATAATAGAATAGGTCTTGCATTAGTATGAATTTTCTGAAGGGTATAAAATCTGAAACTCAAATGTCTGTCATTATTTTTTAACTTCAATCTTTAATGATTTGTCACTAATTTGCCAAAACACACAATTTTATGAAAAATGGACCAAAAATGTGATGCAAAAATATGAAATAGCCACACAATACAGCTGGAAACCTGTCAAAGAAGGAACACTTTAATATTAGTACTGCTAACTTGAGCAGTTGACAAAATAAAGAATCTACATGCATTTCAAGTAATCTATAACTTTGATTATTATAATTATTTCTTAATTGTAAACCCTACATGTTTTCTTCCAAAATTGCTATTTTGCGGAGGGATTATTAGGGGGAAGAGCAACATTTTGAGCCAAAATCGGGGACAGTTGAGAGGTTGGCTATGCCTAATTGTATAAAGCAATTTGCATGTGCCTCTCAACCTGTTAATGCAGTAAATCTGAACAAGGCCAAATATATTGGGGGAACATATAAACAGTACTAAAAACTGCTCTTGTAAATTGAGACAGTTGATAGAACAGTTATTACTTTAGCATGCATTTTTCTGAAGGTTCTGAAGTCTGAAACTCAGTGTATCATTATTTAGTGACTTAATTCCTAAATGATTTGCCAGAAAACTACACATTTTATGAAGAACAAACCAAAAATAAGAAGCAAAAATCTATTCATTCTTTGAAAATCTGGACAGTTGGGAGGTATAGTTCAGCTGGGCCTGTCTCAGTTTGCTTCCCTTCCCCCCTGACAAAATAACAGTTGCCTGGAGCCGCTGCAGCCATTCCAATGATCCATTACTTGGCTATTTCACTCCATTTACCATAAACACTAATGTGCATACTGCTTTACTTCTATGATGACTTGGACTTCATTTGAAAGTTTTATTTTGTATTTTACAGCACAAACACTAAGACATCTGCTAAACAAAGCAATGCAGTCTCACAATGAAAAACAGACTTAGCATTAAAACTTCTCTGCCCTTGAAACTCACATTCATTGAAACAGCATTGAAACCCACATTCAAAGAAAATACATTTTGCCAGTGGCAGATAAAGATTAATTTCGGGCTGTTTTCAAATCATAGGCCCCTTGCATATGAAACATACATGTGCTCTTTGATACACCTTCCTCATTGTACTAAATTTATATTCCTTGTACAATACAGTACAGTTGTTAGAGGGCGTTTTAAATTTGTTTTGAACATTTTTCCAGTAGGCAATGAAACAAAACGCATGCACCCATAATGACAAAACTGCCCAGTTCAGAACATTTCCATCATAAAAGTCTACTCAGACTTCCACAGTCCACCATTATTAGTAAATATGCACAATTCTACAGTCCACCATTATCAGTAAATATGCACAATTCTACAGTCCATTATCAGTAAATATGCACAATTCTACAGTCCATTATCAGTAAATATGCACAATCTCTGAAGTAAAAGTCATCTAAATAATTCCACTAATGAAGAGGTTGCTGCTAGCAAACAACTTTATATTTCATGGTTTCATCGAAAAATAAAGTGTCTGTTGCCCCTCAGGAATAAATTGCCTATATTACATTAAAAAATGATAAGCTGGTAATATTGCAAGAGGAAATGGATGGCGAACTGATAACAGACTCATAGTTAGTATCTTCACCAAGGAGAACATTCTCAGTATGGCAGCATCCACCCCTTGTGGGAGTAGAACCCACAGCCTTCTGCATCAAAAGCAAGTACACAACATGTTGTGCTATTACAAGGCAAACCAACTTCACTTAAGCAACACTAAACTTCTGTTCCCCTGCAGCTCTCAGCTCCTTGTAAAATCTACTCAATACTCAGCTGCATCTCAACTTCGCAGCACAAGAAAACTGGAAAAAGCCAAAATGTATTGGGGGGGGGTCAAAAGCCCAAAAACCAGGGACACATTAAACATTGCTTGTATAATCTTGGAAAGTTGCTAGAATAAAATGCTGTGTTACCACCATACATTTTACTGCCAAGGTCCCTGTGCAAAACAGTCAGAGCAACATACCACTACGCCAAATCAGCTGCTTTGTGAAAGAGAAATGCTGCGTTACCACCATACATTTTACTGCCAAGGTCCCTGTGCAAAACAGTCAGAGCAACATACCACTACGCCAAATCAGCTGCTTTGTAAAAGAGAGGAAGACTGAAACTTAAATAGCTATCATTTAGTACATTCAGTTCTCACCATAGCTGTCAACCGCTTAGTACAAAACACCTGGACAAACCCAGTAATGAGGGAATACAGCCCTCAAACATTTTCAGTGAATTCAGTTTTTGCCATAGCTGTCAACCTTAGCACAAAAAACCTGGACGAAGCCAATAATGGGGGAATACAGTCCCAAAAATAGGGACAAATTTCAAATATTCATCTTATAAACTTAGAAAATTGCTAGAATAAAAAGGTTGTAGGTTGTGTTACTATGTATTTTCTGAAGAACATGAAGTCTGAAATTCAAATGCCTGTCAATTTTACTTCTGACTGAACAATTGACTGAACAAAAACAATTTTCAGCAGAGACCCAAGGAGAAATACTGCAGACACATCTTTGTAAAATGGGAGGGCACCAGAGCAAATCCATACAAACACAGGGAGGAGATGCAGACTCTACACAGAAGGCACCCCAGCCAAGAATCAAACCAGAAAAACCTATAGCTGTGAGGCAACAATACTACCACTGCACCATCAAATATGTAAGGAATTAAAGCATTCAGAAACCTAAAGTCTGAAATTCAAATGCCTGTCAATTTTATTTAACATTTGTTAATCAGGACAGTCTGACTTGGAACAAAAAAACAATTTTCAGCAGAGGCCCAGGAAGAAATAATGCAGACATGTCTTTGTAACATGGGAGGACACAAAAGCAAACCCACAAAAACACAGGGAGAAGATACAGACCCCACAAAGAAGGCACCCCAGCCAAGAATCAAACCTGAGAACCTGCAGCTGTGAGGCAACAATGCTACCACTGCACCATCAAATATCAAGCATTGCAACATTTACAAACCACAGATATTATGAGGAACAGATCAGATCAAATATGAGGCAAAAATCTGCAATTTTTTTACAAATGGTGGTGGGTAGGAAATTCAGGTCTTTAACACCTGCATACAAGGTACAGGGTTCAAGCCTGAGGTATTCCCTAACACACACACACACACACACACACACACACACACACACACACACACACACACACACACACCTGTAGTAGCAAACTACAAAAACTAAATATACTGCCCTGGGTGCCAAACCGTCATTATGAGAGTCCAATCAAGACAAAATGAAGTGTAGAAGAATAAAAAATTTTCAATGCATTGGCTGCATGACAGCTTAATATCTAGATGGAAACAAAAAAGGTTGTGAGGCATGAACAAATAAATTACTTTTTTTAAATACATTAATGGAATGCCAGTCAAAATCAAGAATAAGAAAAACAAGCAGCACTCAACTCAAACCTCTTCTTGCACTGCAGTTCTAATTATAATTTATATTCAGCTTTATTAAAAGTACCAAGTAACATGCTGAAAGTAGAAATCTCTGATGCCCCCACTTGTAAAAATGTTCCTTATCCAAAAAAAGACCTGCTGCCTGACATCTACTTGTTTCATGGTGAAAACATGATCAAAGTAAAAAATGAAAAGCAAACAAGAAATAAGCTCAAGATACATTGCTTAAAAGGATTACTGTACAGGTTATCGACCACACGATTGGCATTCTGTTTATGGGTAAAGCCTGCAGAGATGACTGGAAGTCTCCAAGTGTAATGAGACTCTTAAAATAATGTAATCCTGTCCTTTATTACAAATACTGGCATATGCATTTCAATACTCAAGGCTTATACATTATCTAGTTAAGTATTCTCTACATGGCAACAGAAAGGCTTTCAATGTTGGAAATTCTTTAACAGTATGCTTATTAAAGCTTAGTTGCATCTTGCAATCTCAGCCAAGCTTACCTGATTGCCATTAAAGTATTGCTACTTAAACACAGAGCAACAGGCACTTTGAGTAATAAACATAAATCAACAGTACAAAAAATATGACAGAAACCAGACCATTCTGTAAAAATCAAGGACAGATGAAAAGCCACTGTAGTACTTGTGTCTACCTTGGATGGGTGGGATTCTCTGCACGTTTACGCTGCATAACTACTCCTTGCCTTGCTTTGACACATCCAGAGTCACTACATGGTGGAGTGGGGTGCAACAAGTATGTCACAGTTTGAAATGTCTCTGGTTGACTTGTGATGGCCCTGACACATTTGTCATACCTCTCAACCTCAGAGCAAGAAATCTGGACAAAGCCATACAAAGAAATGGGACAAAGGCCCAAAAATAAGGACAATTTTTAAAATATTGCTCTTATAAACTTAGAAAGATAATAGAGGTCTTGCATTAGTATGCATTTTCTGAATGGTATGAAATCTGAAACTCAAATGTCTGTCATTATTTTCTAACTTCAGTCTTTAATGATTTATCACTAATTTGCCAAAAAAACACAATTTTATGAAAAATGGACCAAAAATGTGATGTAAAAATTATAAAATAGCAACACAATACAGCTGGGAACCTGTCAAAGAAGGGACACTTTAATATTAGTACTGCTAACTTGAGCAGCTGACAAAATAAAAGAATCTACATGCATTTCTGAAATAAATGTAATCTGATTATTAGTTATTTCTTAATTATAAACCCTCCACGTTTTCTTCCAAAATTGATATTTTGCGGAGGGATCATTAGGGGAAGAGCAACATTTTGAGCCAAAATCAGGGACAGTTGAGAGGTTTGGCTATGCCTAATTCTATAAAGCAATTTATTTACATGTACCTCTCAACCTGTTAATGCAATAAATCTGGACAAGGCCAAATATATTGGGGGAATATATAAACAGTACTAAAAATTGCTCTTGTATAAACTGAGACAGTTGATAGAACAGGTCTTACTTTAGCATGCATTTTTCTGAAGTCTGAAAACTCAGTGTGTCATTATTTAGTGACTTAATTCCTAAATGATTTGCCAGAAAACCACACATTTTATGAGGAACAAACCAAAAATAAGAAGCAAAAAATCTATTCATTCTTTGAAAATCTGGACAGTTGAGAGGTATAGTTCAGCTGGGGCTGCCTAAGTTTGCCGCCCTTCCCCCTCACAAAACCATGGTCAAATGGAGCCTACCCCTGCAGCCATTCCAATGATCCATTACTTGGCTATTTCACGCCATTTACCATAAACACTAATGGGCATACTGATTTACTTCTATAATTTGAACTTCATTTGAAAGTTTTATTTTGCATTTTACAGCACAAACACTAAGACATCTGCTAAACAAACTTAGCATTAAAACTTCTCTGCCCTTGAAACTCACATTCATTGAAACAACATTGAAACCCACATTCAAAGAAAATACATTTTACCCGTGACAGATAAAGATTAATTCTGGGCTGTTTTCAAATCATAGGCCCCTTGCATATGAAACATACATGTGCTCTTTGATACACCTTCCTATTGCTTTGAACATTTTTCCAGTAAACAATGAAACAAAACGCTTGCACCAATGACAAAACTGCCCAATTCAGAACATTTCCATCATAAAAGTCTACTCAAACTTCTACAGTCCACTGTTATCAGTAAATATGCACAATTATATAGTCCGCCATTATCAGTAAATATGCATAATCTCTGAAGTACTAAAAAAGTCATCTAAATAATTCCACGTTAAATAAATCTGTAATGAAGAGGTTGTTGCTAGCAATCACCTTTATATTTCATGGTTTCATCGAAAAATAAAGTGTCTGATGCCCCTGAGGAATAAACTGCCTATATTACATTAAACATAAGCTAGTAATATTGCAATAGGAAATGGATGGCAAACTGATAACAGGCTCATAATTAGTATCTTAACTTTCAGTATGGCAGCATTCACCCCTTATGGGAGTAGAACCAACAACCTTCTGCATCAAAAGCAAGTACACAACCTGTTGTGCTATTAGCAATGTGAGCTAACTTAGCATAATCAGCACTAAACTTCTCTTCCCCTGCAGCTCTCAGCTCCTTGTAGAATCTACTCAATACTCAACTGCATCTCAACTTCGCAGCACAAGAAATCTGGAAAAAGCCAAATTTATTAGGGTGGGTCAAAAGGGCAAAAACCAGGGACACATTAAACATTGCTTGTATAATCTTGGAAAGCTGCTAGAATAAAATGCTGTGTTAACACCATACATTTTACTGCCAAGGTCCCTGTGCAAAGAGTTAGAACAACATACCGCTACGCCAAATCACCTGCTTTGTGAAAGAAAAATGCTGTGTTACCACCATACATTTTACTGCCAAGGTTCCTGTGCAAAACAGTCAGAGCAATATACCACTATGCCAAATCAGCTGCTTTGTGAAAGAGAGGAAGACTGAAAATTAAATGGCTATCAGTTAATGAATTCAGTTCTCACCATAGCTGTCAACCTCTTAGCACAAAACACCTGGATAAACCCAGTAATGAGGGACGACAGCCCTCAAACATATTCAGTGAATTCAGTTCTGGCCATAGATGTCAACCTTAGCACAAAAAACCTGGACAAAGCCAATAACAGGATAATACAGTCCCAAAAATAAGGACAAATTTCAAATAGTCATCTTATAAACTTAGAAAATTGCTATAAAGGTTGTGTTACTATATATTTATTGCTAGAATAAAAAGTTGTTTTACTATGTATTTTCTGAAGAATATTAAGTCTGAAATTCAAAAGCCTGTCAATTTTACTTCTGATGGAACAAAAACAATTTTCAGCAGAGGCCCAGGGAGAAATACTGTAGACACATGTCTTTGTAACATGGCAGGACACCAGAGCAAATCCACACAAACACAGAGATAAGATGCAGACTCCACACAGAAGGCACCCCAGCCAAGAATCAAACCAGAAAACCTATAGCTGTGAGGCAACAATACTGCCACTGCACCATCAAATATGTAAGGAACTAAACATTCAGAAACCTGAAGTCTGAAATTCAAATGCCTGTGAATTTTATTTAACATTTGTTAATCAGGACAGTCTGACTTGGAACAAAAAAAAACAATTTTCAACAGAGGCCCAGGAAGAAATAATGCAGACATGTCTTTGTAACATGGGAGGACACAAAAGCAAATCCATACAAACACAGGGAGAAGATACAGACCCCACAAAGAAGGAACCCCAGCCAAGAATCAAACCTGAGAACCTGCAGCTGTGAGGCAACAATGCTACCACTGCACCATCAAATATCAAGTATTGTAATATTTGCAAACCACAGATATTATGAGGAACAGATCAGATCAAATATGAGGCAAAAATTTGCAATTTCTTTACAAATGGTGGTGGGTAGGGAATTCAAGTCTTTAACACCTGCATACAAGGTACAGGGTTCAAGCCTGATATATTCCCTACCACACAACCATGAGTCTAACCACAAGTATATTGCACCTGGGGCATTTTCACACACCACACACACACACACACCACTTACCTGTAGTGGCTCTCCTTCTCCATATACATAAATCCAAACCCTGATCCCTCTCCATAAATCCAATGCAAGTGAAACCACCATAAATACATCCAAACCCCACCCGCAAGATCCTCCGATCCCTGCAAGTGAAACCAATACATCCAAATGACCCACGAGATCTTCCCGATGAGACTGCAGCAAATTCCAGACTGCTGACTTTGCAGTCCGACCCCGACAAGTTTTCCCAGGACAGTCTATGCAGTTTAAAACTGCATAGACTTCTGGGAGCTCGGTTCCTCATGTTTACTAATCTGGACTGCTGCTGAGACAATCTGCACATGCTCCAGACTCTCAGCAGCAGTCCAGACTAGTGCGTATGCACGAAGTCCGCAAATTTTTAAACTTTTTTTTCTTTTCGTTTTATTTCTTTTTATTTTTATTTCTTTTATTTTTACAGTTGAGGGGGCTGCAGTCCGGCAGTCCAATAGCATGGGCCGCCTCTGTTGAAAACAACCTTGACGTCTAGGAATAAAGACCAAGCTATAAACCAATTTACTCTTCCTGTTCTAGCTTGCAGTTTTGAGATGACTGATTTGTCCCAAAGGGTATTGAATCATTTGGACTGGAAAACAAGAACAATGCTTCACTTTTATATGATATATAAAAAATCAGCATATACTAAGATTACATATTCTTCCTCTGAAGGAGGCATAGGCCGCCTTGTGATTGATTACATGTATAGATATGCATTTGTGGAACTGCATATATATCTGCTGATATCGTCAGATCCAAAGATAGTGGAACTTTTAAAACATGAGTAGAGGAAGCATTATGGTGTCAAGCTGGAATCCAGGAAACCAAATCAGAAGTCAACAAAAGTCAGACATCAACTGAATGTCCTGAAAAACAAAAGAAGGAATGTAAGGAGAAAGATCAAATGAAAAGGAAAGAAATGTAGGAAAGGCATAAATATTGTGGAAGTACAGAGATCTGGAACAACCTCATGTAGATAAGGATATGGCACTAATTGTGAAAGAGACGTGAATTGAAACCAAAAGATGAAAAGTTAACAATGGCATCCCAGGATAGTGGGCTATGTACAATGCTGGCTGACAAAGTCCATTGAACATGTGGGAGAAACAGACAAATGTCAGCTCTGTATAAAAAGAATTGCAAACAGTTGTGCTTCTTGTTGCTGGGTGTAATACACTTTTGGCAGAGGGCCTGTACACTGAAAAGCACAGTAATATGGCAAGATTGTTGCATTGGGGATTGCACAAACACTGCAATACAAAAGTAGCTGAGAAACATTGGATACGTGAACCGCAGAGCATTATAGAGAATGATAAAGTGTACATCAAATGGGATCACCCATCACCAACACTTCAAAAACAGATGTGAGAGAACTAGATGCACTAGTCCATGTAAAAAAGAAAAAAATAGCATTGATCACCAAAACTGCTATACCTAATGATTACATCTCACATACAGAGAGACACAAGGTCATACAATATCAGGATTTGCAGGTAGAAATGAGAGCAATGTGGAAGAAATATATCCAGGCAATTTCAATAGTAGTAGGAGCAATGGGTCTAAAAAAGGAATTTACAGTTATATTTAGAGATGCTACCAATACATGTAACTCTGTATTAATTGCAGAAGGAGTGGGCACATTGCCGGTGCTGCAAAAAGCACTTTTGGCTAACATCACAGATTACAACAATATTCATTTCATGAATTTTAATTATACCCTGACTTAGGAATGGAGTCCATTCCTGTCATGGTGTTAGAAACCCAAAAGACCTGGAGAAATTAAAAAAGATAACATCAGCTTTTCTAGAGCTTATGGAGCCTAAACAAAATCATGCCAACATAATACCTAGTTAAATACTACAACAAAAGGCCCTGCTTCATAGGATCCAGTGGCCATCTGTGCATGCTTGTACTGTTGTATCACACAATACATGCGGGTAGCCCAACACATTGTTCTTCTACCCCCATCCACCCCATGTCACCGAGTTATAACCATGTCCATATGTCCTCCTTACCATACTTCTGAAAGCAACAATATCCAACGTTTACATAAATGCATACCATTTCCAAACTACAGATATGCAGTGTACCTACTTGCAAAATATGTTAATTTACTGCAGCCAACTTACTCTCTTAAACTTGTGCATACTGCGCTGCCCCACCTTCATTATCTCATTTACCCTGGGGTGAAATGAATGGACTAATAAGCCATCCCAGACAGGAGCAATTGGGTCATAGGAGTAGTGACAGTGCAGTGGGCCTGTAATTACATAGATAGATGGAGCTGCTTCCTTTAACAATTGGGATGATATGAGATTTTTTTTAATAATGAAGGAGCACATGACTCTTGAATTGACCTATTGATAAGTATAGAACTGGACAGACCAGGGGGTCAGTGGGTAGTTTTAGATATTCTATGGTTATAGCATCAGCAACAAGTTAGCTAGGTTTAAGTGTTAGTAGGTATATAATAATGACTACACAATGGGTAATATAATTGCTCCAATAAAAGATGCTGAAGTCCTGCAAGGTGGTATACAAAAATATGTACCTTTAGTAGTAGTAATAGTAGTAGTGACCTCAATTTTAATGTCAGTAAATGTAGCTTCATGAGACTTGGCAAAAAGGACAAAAAGTATGATTACATTAATAATCAGATTTAAAAAAAATGACACCATAATTAAAGATCTTGGAACAGTTGTAGATAAAGTAAACTCTGACCTTTGTATATCTGCAAGGTGAGAAAAGTATACTCTCTCGCTTTATAAATGTAAAGAACATGCCTACTTTCTGCAGGGAGATCACTGCAATACTCAAAACCTGTTTGATCGGACCTGTTTTTATAGTTGTCAAACAAATCATTTGAAATAAACCGTAAAGGTTTAAAAGTTTAAAAATTCTTTATTGGAAAAATCATAGGGGTGTGAAATTTTAGTCATGAGAAAGGCTTCAGGAACTATAATTGCTTTTTCCCTTCAGTGTAATTTTCGTTGAGGTAATATCTAATCGATCTAAACAGCAGTATCTGCTTAAATTCTGTGCCTAGAGCACACTGTTTAGGAGTTAATCCCTGAAAGGGAATCTAATGGTAAAGAAATATCAGCAAGAGAAAAAAATGACAGGAAAATGTAATACTTTCAAAGATTATGCAGTAAGCTTCCAGTTAGAATCAGAAAATATTTAAGCAATAACCCACGCCTGGGTGTGGGTAATGCTGGATTTACCCACAGTTGGTGTGGTTTGGTCACGAGGGCGAAGCCTGAGTGGCCAAACAAAGACAACCGTCGGTAAATCCAGCATTACCCACACCCAGAAGTGGGTTATTGCTATTATGCAATGACATTATTTAAGAAAAGAAATACTTTTCTTAAATAATGGCATTGTATAATGCCTCCATGTTGCCCTTCCGCAGCTGTCTGGTAGTCTGCGGCAGTTCTGATGTACTGCGCATGTGTATGCTTACGCAGTACATCAGAGCTGTGGGTGGAAGCAACAGAGAAAGTAAATTCTCCGTTGCATTTTACAAAGTGCCTCGCTATGTTAAAGGAGTTTAACATAGCGAGACAGCTTTAAAAAAAGCAACTGAGAATCTCAGTTGCTTTTTTTAAAGCTGTCTCGCTATGTTAAACTCCTTTAACATAGCGAGACAGTTTCTAAAAAGCAATGGAGATCTTGCATTCTCCTTTGCTGTAAAAATAAAAAAAAAAAAAGACTTATACTAGGGCGACCGGACCTTTTCCCATTAGTATAAGTCTGATTTACAGCGTGCACGCTGACCAATCAGCGTGCACATTTTGGAATATTAATTGGGGGGGGGTCGTTGTATAATAGGCATTAACTTCCTTGAAAAATAGTAATGGTATGGAATTTGAAGTTGAAAGCATTGACATTTATACCAAGCTATTGAAGGGGCCAGTGGGTTACAAGTCTAAGAAACAAAATGAACTTATGAGCGATTACTTTCATTATATCCTGTGACTGTGGATTAACTTTATTAATAATAACTTGCATTCATAGTTCTTTTTCAGTTTTCTGGTATAATAGAGATCAGACCTGTCATTTAGGAAACAACCAAATGCTCTATATCCTTCCTTGACTACAGTAGAACATGCAGGGCTGAGGTGAACGTTTGTTAAATTTGGTTATGTCCTTCATAAAAACATAGCAGCGTGTTTCATAGCTTCATAGGACAATAATTGGCTATTGGCCCAGAGGCCCTTATAAGCGTAGCCAAGAATTTCACCCATGTTCCCACAAAGTCAGCACCAGTTTTTCCTGTCCAGCAGGGAAACAGATGGGATCCCTGGGGTATAATTTCTGTTTCCCATCCAGTCATCTAGGTTCTTCTTAGAGGGCTAGTGAGGTAGTCTGCTTGACATGGAGAGGAAGTCTATTCCACAGATGGGGGAGTCATTAGGACACAAATCTATCCCGCCAACAAGCTCTATTAATGTCACAGACCAGGTTGAGACCTTGCATGTGTGATGCACGAGTGGAATTTGGCTTCTGGATATGCAGCAACTGCATCATGGCTGAGTCTGAGACGACCTTGTATGCCAGACACAGGACACCTCTGAGCAATCTGTATGAGACTGAATAGAGGGACCCTTACTTATGATGTGGGCCATGTAGAAAGCCTTCTGTACAACAGAGGCAACATGGTGGTCAAACGTCAGGTTGCTATCAACCTGTGTGCCCAAGTCCCTCATGACTGATTGCATGCTTAGTACATTGTTATCAGTGTAATAATTAGTGGGAACACCATTTTCCACAAAGGGGATAATGATGCATTTCTTGGCATTCAGTTTGAGGCCTTGCTTCTGGCACCAGTCATTGGCTAAGGCCCTTTTGGAGGATGTTCACATCACTAGGGGGAATTTATGACGGTGCCCAGCCTGCAGTCATCTGCAAACTTGGTCAGCCACAGACCACTGATTTTGGCTTGCACCTCAGAAAATTATATCCCAAACAACAGAGGCCCCAAGACCGATCCTTGGGGTATGCTGCTTGTTACGGGTCTAATACTAGAGGTGGCTTCCCCTATTTTGACTGAGTGGGTTCTATCCATGAGCCAGTTAGCTACCCATCTGATAACATATGCATTGATGCCAAGTTGGGAGAGTTTATCTATTATGCCCAAGTGGGGAATAGTGTTGCAGGCTTTGGCAATGGCTTTGGTGACTGTTTTGAAGAAGGCGACCAAGTTTAACAGGCATGATCTTCCTTTGACAAAACCAAACTGTGTGGGCTCATGCGTTTGGAGGCTGCCAATGTCCTTGATTATAAGGTCCATGATAATGTGTTCCATGGCCTTGCAGATCAGGCTAGTTAGGCTGATGGGACTCTAATTGCTTGGGTCGGTGGATACTCCACCTTTGTGCAGAGGTGTGACAGTGGCTGTCATCCATTCTGTTGGGGCAAAGCTGGTGCACAGGCTTTGGTTGAATAGGGTGCCTATATGTGCCTACCAACACCGCCCTTCTCTCCTTTTTACACTCTATCAATTTGGCCCGAGAGTCTGGTAACTTAGTTTCATCTGTTCTATTAGATCTATCTAAAGCCTTTGATACTATCTCACACACCCATCTACTTAACCATCTATCTAACCTTATCAAAACTCTTTCCTGGTTCTCCAGTTATCTTTCTGACAGGTCCCAAGCTGTGAAATGGGGCAAATCCTCTTCCACATTCCTTCCAACCCCACAGAGGTTCCCCAAGGTTCCATTATTGGCCCTCTGCTATTCAACATCTTTATTAATGATTTCCACAAAGCCATTCCCTTCACCAGAATTGTCTAATATGCAGATGACTCCATATCATCTGCTATGCCTCCAATCAAACTGAACTCAAGACTCTAACTCAATCTGCCTTCTCAACCACTGAAAAATGGATGCACCAAAACCACCTTTCACTAAATGCCAACAAAACTAAAATCCTCCTATTTACCCCCTCAAAATCCACCCACATTGACAAACACTCATTCCAAATTACCAGCCTCAACAACTCTGTCATTGATATTGTTCCCTCCGCCAAACTCTTGGGAGTCACCATTGATAAAAAACTAAAATTCAATACACACATCCAACTCAACATCAAGAAAACCCACATAAAACTCGGCCTACTCTACAGGAATAATCACTTCCTCTCTCCCTCTACTAGACTGACCCTAGCCACAAATTTCCTTCTCCCATCCCTTCTTTATGGCGCTCCTCTGCTTACTAATCTATCTTCCACCCTTACCTCCAGACTAGAAAAATGCTTCAACAAAATCTCCAGATTTGCCACTAAAGCTAAAGCCTCCTCCCACCACTGCTCCTCCCTACTAACTATAAACTGGCTAGAACTCCCCAATCAACTAGATTCCTCCAATTAGTCTCAGCCCACAAATTACTATTTCAACCCACCAGCTGCCCTATTTTATCTAATATCCTCCAACCTTATAGCCCTCCAAGACCCCTTAGATCCACTCACCAAAACCTCATCTCCATCTACAAATCAAAGTGTCCTGTTGGTCAGATTCTACTCTCCTTCACCCTAGCTAAAAAATGAAATGCCCTGCCCTCCACTCTGAGAGCTTGTGACAACCTAAACACCTTCAAAAGACTATTACACTCCTACCTGCTTCTTCACAGAAAATGTAACTGCACTCCTCACACCATACCTCCCAACCTCCCCCTTTCCTTCTCTCCTGGCTAACCTCCTTTCCCTTCAAACCTCTCTCTTATATTCTGACTATAGGTTATAACCAATCTCCTCCCAGCCACTCACTCTGTCTCTCTTCCTCTCCTTCATAACTACTTGTAATCTTCTTAACTGCTTAGTATTGGATTCCTCCTCTTTCTACTACCCATCCTGCTATAAAACGTTTTTACAACTACATACTGTATGCAATGTAAAAGAATCTTTCTTTTGTTATTTCAACTTGATAAGTAACTTAGCAATGTGAAAAATTCTATATGTTATGCAACTTATGCGAATATTCACAGCTTAACAATGTAAACATTATTTGTAACTTGTTATCTGGAGCTTTTCTCCCCGGGCCTCCACTGAAAATGGACTCTCGAGTCCAGTGGACCTCCCCAGTCACCAAACTGGAATAAATAAATAAATAAATAGTGGTGCCAAGAGCTCTTGCCTGGGTTCATGTAGCCAGGGATGTTGTTGGGTCCCATGGAGGCTGTATTTTTTGCCTTTGACAAGGCATTAATAATGTGCTCCCTGGTGATGAGGGGAGGAGGGCAGATGCTGGGGATGGCCTGGTTTACTGATGGGGCAGACGGGAGGTGAAGTTTTCACTGAACTTGTCTGCTAGAAGGTTGGCTATATCTATGTCATTTGTATATGTGGTATTCTTGACCACCAATTCAGAACAGAGTTGGGAGTTAACTTTAAGATTGCGGACGTATATGAAGAAGACCTTGTAATTAACCTTAGTGGATGTGGCCAATTTTGACTCAAAGTTAGCCTTAGAGGATTTCACCAGTGACCTTATTTGTTTGTTCAGACAAAGGAGAGATTGCTTCCAACTTGGCACCTGCTCCTTCTTGGTCCTGGACAGCAATTGTTTTCCTTTTTATTATAGTCTGTTTATTGCTGCTGTCCACCAGACAGGTTAACTCTCCCTTGAGGAAGATGATTTGGTCCTGTCAGGTATTGCTGAGTCTATGCAGCTATATAGGTGCTCAAAGCATTCTGGTTTAAATTAAAGAAATCTAATGTTAGGGGAATTAACATATTTAACAGTTTCCCTGGATTTCTGTATGAAGAGTTCACACAGCTAGGAAGGGCCTTACAGGTGGTGCTTAAAATGGAGAATTATGACAGAGTCATATGTTATGTGTTCAAGAAATGGTTCCTAAGAAATTCACTTCAAGAGCAAATCCTTCAAAAATATATAACAATCGGAACTTGTCCCTGGCATATTTCTCTCCAGATGTTTGAATAAGGATCTGCCCATCTCCTCAAGATATTTCTCTTAGTTATCCTGATGGGCACCTTCTCATCACTCAGTTCAATCAGTCCTGTGCTGTTAAGTTATTTAATTAATTGCTTTTTTACTTAATTTAATTTCTTAAGTGGGTAGGTAGGCTAGTCAGAAAAAAAAATTCAGCAGGAATCCAGGGCACTGTCAGGTGCAGAAAAATACTGATTAGCACACCATAACATAAATATGCAAAGAAGTAATAATTATGATAAAAGACACATGGTACATGAGGCATTTTCAGCTTTAGTAGTTATTTATTATTATTTCTTTCTTTCCAGTTTACTGACCGGGGATGTCCACTGGGCTCAGCGAGCCTGTTTTCAGTGGAGGCCTGGGGAGAAAAGATAGTAGTATCAAACACTCAAAGATAAATAGCAGTTGGGCTATTATTCCTATTAACAGTTCACTTCTATCCTGACTTTGTCATCATTTAGCTATTATTTTCGCTTCTAATTGCCTCTGGCAAATTATTCCATTCAGCAGAGACAATTTTACTGAAGCATTTTCTCCAGCAACTAATGTAAATGTCAGACTTTCCAGTTTTGAGGTAGTTTGATTATAGTACTGTACAAAATGATGCATAGCAGTCATTTCCTGTCTGTTAGTTAATGTGGAGGTAAGACTGTCATGTCCCGTCTGTTAGTTAATGTGGTGGTAGGACTGTCAAGTCCCATCTGTTAATGTGGCGGTAGGACTGTTACTTCTTGTCTTTTAGTTAATGTGGTGGTAGGACTGTTACTTCCCATCTGTTAGTTAATGTGGCGGGAAGACTGTCACTTCCCATCTGTTAATGTGGAGGTAGGGCTGGCACTTCCAGTCTATTAATGTGGAGGTAGGACTGTCACTTTCTGCCTGTTAGTTAATGTGGAGGCAGAACTGTCACTTCCCATCTGTTAATGTGGTGGTAGGACTGTCACTTCCCATCTATTGGTTAACATGGTGGTAGGACTGTCACTTCCTGTGTGTTGGTTAATGTGGCGGTAGCACTTTCACTTCCCTCCTGTTAGTTCATGTGGTTAGTTAATGTGGTGGTAGGACTGTCACTTCCCATCTGTTGGTTAATAAGGCGGTAGGACTGTCTCTTCCCATCTGTTAGATAATGTGGTGGTAGGACTGTCACTTACAGTCTTTTAGTTAATGTGGCGGTAGGGCTGTCACTTCCTGTCTGTTGGTTAATCTGGAGGTAGGACTGTCACTTCCTGTCTGTTGGTTAATGTGGCTGTACAGAATGATGCATAGCAGTAATTTCCTGTCTGTTAGTTAATGTGGTGGTAGGACTGTCACTTTCCATCTGTTAATGTGGCAGTAGGACTGTCACTTGTCTTTTAGTTAATGTGGCGGTAGAACTGTTACTTCCCATCTGTTAGTTAATTTGGCGGTAAGACTGTCACTTCCCATAATGTGGAGGTAGGACTGGCACTTCCAGTCTGTTAGTTAATGTGGCTGTAGCACTGTCACTTCCCATCAGTTAGTTAATGTGGAGGTAGGACTGTCACTTCCCACCTGTTAGTTAATGTGGAGGTAGAGGACTGTCACTTCCCATCTTTTGGTTAATGTGGAGGTAGGACTGTCACTTCCCATCTGTTAGTTAATGTGGCGGTAGCACTGTCACTTCCTGCCTTAATGTGGCGGCAGCACTGTCACTTCCCATCTGTTAATGTGGAAGTAGGACTGTCACTTCCCACCTGTTAGTTAATGTGGAGGTAGGACTATCACTTCCCGTCTGTTGGTTAATGTGGCGGTAGGACTGTGACTTTCCATCTGTTAATGTGGAGGTAGGACTGTGACTTCCCACCTGTTAGTTAATGTGGAGGTAGGACTGTCACTTCTCATCTGTTGGTTAATGTGGAGGTAGGACTGTCACTTCCCGTCTGTAAGTTAATGTGGCGATAGCACTGTCACTTCCCGCCTTAGTTAATGTGGTGGTAGCACTGTCACTTCCCGTCTGTTAATGTGGAGGTAGGACTGTCACTTCCCACCTGTTAGTTAATGTGGAGGTAGGACTGTCACTTCCGACCTGTTATGTGGAGGTAGGACTGTCACTTCCCGTCTGTTGGTTAATGTGGTAGGACTGTCACTTCCCATCTGTTAGTTAATGTGGAGGTAGGACTGTCACTTCTGACCTGTTGGTTAATGTGGAGGTAGGACTGTCACTTCCCACCTGTTAGATAATGTGGAGGTAGGACTGTCACTTCCCGTCTGTTGGTTAATGTGGAGGTAGGACTGTCACTTCCTGTCTGTTAATGTGGAGGTAGGACTGTCACTTTCCATCTGTTAATGTGGAGGTAGGACTGTCACTTCCCACCTGTTAGTTAATGTGGAGGTAGAACATACTCTTGATACAGCAGCTTGAATATGTGTGTGACTTTACCGTGACACATGCAGTATCTGTAGTCCAGCTGGTTTTCTGCATTGAAAGGAAGTGATGCTCTCATGGATCAGAAAGTTCTGCCAACTTGCTTATTTTATTTAGTACAGTCTGAAGGACATTGGAGTTTAGGGTAATGAAAGGCAAGATATATTTCAATCTTAAGTATTAGCTTGTTTCAATAACCTTTAATGAGTGACATAGAACAAAATTTCATAGTCTGTAGCATGTTTCTGAACTATTCATCTGTATATTCTCTAATTCCTCTCTTAATCAAATTCAGAATGACAGGGGAGATGGAACATGTCCTAACATTCAGTGGGTGCAAAGCATGTAAGCTTATCAGGCACAAGGTTATGCCATCCCAGGATATACAGGCACACACACACATGCTTATCTACATGCACAAATACACACACACACACACACACACACACACACACACACACACACACACACACACACACACACACACACACACACACACACACACACAAAGGCATGATGTGCACACCTAGATGCAAGTTGAAGGATTGACGGTTCACTTGCAGACTGCCTTTGGAATGCATGTTGAAACAAGCGCACCTAGTTAAATCCCACAAAGATACACAGAGATACAGAAATGCAATGCAGACTCAAACAGAAGGCACTGCAGCTGAATGTCTATACAATGCTTAATACGAATCTCAAATGCCAGCGAAGGATGAAGCAATGTTCCCAAGTATTTGTATTAATTCACTAGACGGAAAGTGATTCTGTGCAGATTAGTTATTTTTATTTAAACTTTGAAAGGTACCAAAAAGTGAAGTTTGCTTAACCGACAGTGTGTTTACTGTTAACCAAGCCAGCTATATAGTTTAGTATAGCCTTTCTAAACATTTTCGTATACCTCCTCACTAATCCCAACCACTTTGAGAAGAATTAGCTCATCTACACAAAGAATAGCATTCAGTTCTGGAAGGACTAAGGCCCAGTCATTAATAAATATAAATAAGAGTACACGTCTGAAGACATAGTTATGTGGAATCCCTGATTTAAAGGTACCCTCAACCAGAAAGTGAGGATCACAAAAAAGTAAAAAAATTACATCACCTAACTAATTGTTCAACCATCTTATTAGTCCATTTTTATACTCTAACTTTTGATGTTTACAAATTAAAGAGTAGAAGGCTTGTTTTCAGTCAAAATGCAAATCTTCATCTAAAAGACCTTTTTATGTTATATTTTAGCCCTTCCTGAAGTCATGTTGCTTTTGTTATATAAAGTAATATAATCATCAATATATTCAAGGAGTTGTGCATATACTATTTTTTTTCAGAAAATTGTACATTAGCAATGCTGTGAATGTCTTGAGCATGTTTTGCATTCATAACCTTAGAAAGGAGCATTATCAGTGAATGTTTATGAAGAGGAGGAGCTATTCTATGAGGGAGGGACTGGTTGGCAATATAAGCTAAAGGCTCAAGAAATGAAAGGTGTAGTGTTGGTAGCTGTCCAAGAGTGCACAAATTGCTGCAGGAGGTTTTAACAGTTTTAGTAAAAAGAAGAGTGCTAGTGCCTTTTTTAGGCAAGGCTCAAAAGGCAAATCCACATAAGAAACTAAGAGTAATGCTACTCACCGACAGAAGTCTAACTCCTCAGATGATGCACGACTAAACTCTCCTTAGCATGGATGCTTTTCGCCCCAAAACTTGACCGAACCACAAAAGGAGGGGATTATCGATATTCATCAAAGATACCCACACCTCCAGGTTGGTGGCAAAGCACAAAGCATCAGAGACTATCCATGTCCAGTTTATAGCCTGCTACAGACCACCCTCCCAAACCCAGGAACCCTAGCCCAAAGGTTCCTAGAATTTATAAACTCAAATGCTATGGAACAACTTTGCCCAGAAAACCACAGTGAAAAACTCTCTAAAGCAATTTCACTCCTTCACTCCTCAAAACTGAGGTGGAATCCTTCAAAGCCCCGCGGCCTGAAAAAATACGCCCAGACCGCAGAATCCTTTATAAATGCATTCTATGAACACCTTCAGGAATGCATGGGTCATGCGATCCCAAATAAAACCAAGACCCAATCCTCCAAAGGCAGACGCCTCGTCTGGTGGACCCCAGCCATAAACAAAACTATACAATAGAAGGAGGAAGCTACTAAATGATAGAGCAAAAAGGCATCACTGATCAGTATTAGCAAAAAACTACGGCACACATAAAAATTGTCTAAGGCCAGCTGAGAAAATAATTAGCTGACAGGTTCAAAACTCCCCCCTCCCCCCCAAAAAGGGCAAATCTCCATCCCCAGCAGCTGCCCCCCCTGACATCTCAGATGCCCAGGTAAGAGCCGCTCTCCAAAGCAAAACACAGCATCAATGGGACAGACGGTGTGCTGGCAAGGGCCCTACATGAATTCCAAGAAGAGCTAAACCCAAACATAAAAGGATATGTGCCCAAAGAGTGGTGACAGCAACAGTGGTCCCTCTCCATAAAGGTGGTGCCTCAACGGATCCTGGAAACTATCCCCCCATAAGCCTGACTAGCTTAGTCTGCAAAGCTATGGAAAGACAAACACTGATCCTACTCAGTTTGCTTTTAAGGGCAGATCAAACCTGGTTGATTTCTTTTGAACAGTCACCAAGGCCATTTGACGAGGGAAGGTGGACCAGAAACAAATGCCGACATACAATTCCCACTTGGGCATTATAGATAAGCTCACCAGCTTAAATATAAACCCCTATGTCACTAGATGGATGGACAGAACCCACATGGTTAAAACCAGTTAACCTCTTGTGTTGTATATATTTCTCAGAGGTACAGATGACTGCAAACTGGGCGCCATAATCAACTCTCCCATTAGAAAAGTATTAGGGACCTGGGGACCCAAGTTGATAATCTCTCATTTGACAACCACGTGGCCAAAGTGGTTAGAAAACAATGCCCCTTTGGGATATACCTTACCAGACACCTGCAGCAACTGGAAGACCCCAAAAAGTACCTACCCCAAGAGGAGGGGCTCAAAACAGATGCATATGCTGCCCGGTTAAAGAAACTCCAGCTCTCTCTACTCAGTGGCATACAGCCAGTTCAGGTTCTGTGCCTTGAATATATATGCCATGTCAACCGGAAATAATGGACATGCTGCACCTCAGAAAATCCAAATCCCATAGAGACTCGGCTGAGAGACGCTCTTTCACTCTGGAATAAAATCCCAGTCCAGGTTAGGGCAGAGTCCTCATTGACTCTCTTCAAGAGGAATCTTGATGAGTGGATGGAGATCAGAGGTTTACCCCGGGTATCACTAGTATACTACTAAAAAAAAAAAAGGCAAAAAAAAAATTTAAAATGGGTGGCGAAAGCCAAACACATTCTGGCTAGGCTTATAAATGCCCTAGGGCAGATAGCCTAGTATGAACCTATGAACCTAAGTAGAGGAAGGTTGGTTGTGGGATAATTTAGGGTTAGAAATTGTACATTAAAAATATGTTTCTTAATATTATTAAAATAAAAGTGCGGTGGAATCTCTTCTTTGTTTCTTGGACCCTAATTTATCAGTAGTAGGCCCCAATAATTCCTTTATGGCCTTGTGAAAGACTTTAAGCTGATTGACTAGGGCTGCTTGCATTTTCCAGAAGTAACTACATTTTGTTGCACAGGTAGCTATTAATAAGTTTGTACAGAATAGAAAGAATTTTTAATTCAGGTTGGGATTACTGACAACAGTCCATTTCTTCTATTAATTTTGTTTTAGGGCAGAGGTAAGCGATGGAAATTATTTCAACAACTGCAGGAGAAATGTTTGCCTTGAACAAGAACTAATGTTTACAGAAAAACTGAGGCTTCATTGACATAATTTTACCTTAAGACCGATTATTCAAGTTCAAAAGTAGTGGAGCAGTCTCCCTTCTTAAAAGGAAGGATTTCCTGTAATGTGGTCTGGAAGTGATTTTTGAAACTTGAATGGTGAAATGTGAAATTACAGGACAGTGATTACTTAAAATTAGGACTTTGATATTTGTACATTTGGCTCTAATAGTGGGTACTAAGTCCAACATCCTTGACTTCACCATTATTGTATGCCTAGTTGGAGTTTTAACCAACTACATATGATCATCTTAGGTGCCAGGATGAACTGCGAGTCCTTTGTTATCAACAGTCTAATGTGCAATCATAAATGTGTGATTTGTTTGACTTGTATCACAGAGAATTCATTTTTCTCCAAGATACAACAATCAAGTTTAGTATATTTAAGTAGTAGGGGTGTTTGTTCACAGCCCCTCCCCAGACTGGGGATGGTGAGAATAACTTCTTCCAGTAAAAATGCTTTAAGACTGAAATATTGAATTTTGATTGTCACTGTCTCACTTTGATATTTAGTGATTGCATTTCTGATTGTTATTCACTCATGCATCAATCTTCCATCAGGTACCCAATGATTGCTTGATATATTTTTCCAAGGATTTTTGATTAGCCCCTGTATCAAGTGAAATTCAGATATCCTAAAATGATTGCAGAGTATTCTGGCAGCTGATGGCAAGTCCACTTCCAACACTGAAATGGTAATAGAAAGGATACACAGGCTACAACTACGTTCAGTTCTGTGTGTCCTTAACCTGGATTTGTGCAACAGGCGAGTTTGGTGTATCATTCATAGGTTAGGATTTTTTAGCTGTCAAACGTGATAGTAAATCATCCCTGATGAGTGCATTGCTTATTTTTCATCACTGTCAAATTGCCAATATACATATTGCATTCTCAGGAGACGTAATGGAGATACATGTATCATCTTTCAGATATATTTAGTGATAGGTACAACACTGGGTCTTGCAAGCACCACATAGACTTCAAGCAGCATGTTTGTATATGCTACATAACTTTTAATCTAGTATTATTAAAGGCAGAGTTTATAATAATTATAGTCTGCATTTTATATAAGACTGTCTCCTAGGATGAGTTTAACATCTCCTGCATGTGGTAGTTTGAACTTGAAGAAACAATAGAGAGGAACTAACTTCTTGAGTATTGTAAAGTGTAGTTCAAATTACTGCAATAAAAACATATTGTTTGTAACTCTTGGACAAGTCTCTAGGTGTGAGCAAAGCTGAAAGGTCTGCTAAGTTTCTGGGATAGAGTTTAAATGGTTATTAGAATACAATCCTTTTCCTTTTATATTACATATTGGAGTGCTTTAGTCATTCAGAAGGATGCATAAGAAGATGGCCAACATAAGATTCTGTTCAGCATAGCTTCTATGTGAACATCTTTGGTGTGCTCTTCTTCATGTACAGACTTTCTTAACAGAGAAGTATGATTCCATTGAAGTGGATTTTACTTTTGGTGAATGAATAAATATTGGTGAGCATTTCATACATCATCTGGCACGTTTTCAAACTGTCATCTTTATCTACTTTGCTTCCTTGCTGCATTTTGTGTTTCTTCAAGATGAGTGCTTCACAAAACATTTAGTCTGAGTCCTCCATAAAAGATATTCAACAAATCCTCTAAACCCTCTTGCACTTATTTATGAAAATTAAAAAAATTCAGTCCAGATCAGACTAGCTAAAATAAAACTCTAATTTGCAAACTGATTCACTATAACTATTACTTCAAGTGTTGTATCAAAAATTCAAGAAATAGAAATTTCTTTCACAGACTTTGATGGAAAAGTGAAGGAAGGAAAATGGAAAAGTGAAGGAAGGAAAATCAAACAGAATATCTTAAAACAAAACAACTATCTTCTATAAACAACTATCTTCTATATGATGCAAATAACTAGGAAAATAGAAAGAGAAGAGATAATTTACTGACTTACGTCATCTCTGGAAAAAAAACAAGATGAGGTAAAGCAAGTCTACATTCTTATCCTATGGATTCACAGAACACTAAATCTACCAGATGCCCTTCTGTTTGATTTTATTAAGTCTCTACAATGTAGGAACAAAAAGGTTCTTATGCTGTACCCTGAAAGACTGAAATGGCTTCTTGTTCAACCTTGAAAAGGCAGGTTGGATCTGACTCTTGAAAAATCATATCAAACCCCAAGATAGATAAGCATTTTGATATTTGCTAAGGAAATAGAGTGATTAGAAAATTCCAATATGACTACACACTGAGTGACATCCTTATTTCAGTTCTTAGTTGAACTTGTCTTTTTGGGTACATATCAGTAACTGGCTGGTAAGTGCACTACCTACATGCCAGCAAAAAAGAAATTCAGTGAACCTGAAAGGTCATAAAAGGTGAGGGGAAAACACTGGGAAGAGTCCTGCAGCTGTTCTGCAAAAAGCAGTACAAGCTCCAGCTTTGATACAAGACATGGCTTACAGTAATATAGAGGAAAAATAAGTCAAATGTGCTCAGAGGGGATTAAAATAAACTGAACACCGATGGAGTATATCAACTCCAATAACAAAAGGTTGGAAAAAATGGAA
The DNA here is from genome assembly GCF_019279795.1 of Protopterus annectens. Taxonomy (NCBI): domain Eukaryota; kingdom Metazoa; phylum Chordata; order Ceratodontiformes; family Protopteridae; genus Protopterus; species Protopterus annectens. The sequence continues at coordinate 128,629,341 of NC_056743.1, forward strand.
GAAGCTTCAAACAGATATTTAGTTGAGATAATAAAACTGCAAAAATCATAGGCCAAAATGAAGAAAAGGTAGAAGGACAAAATACTAAAAGTGGGAGAAGGTAGAGTGTTTGTGGTAAATGATTACTCACTGTAGACCAGGCAAAAGTCAAGCTGCTATATCCAACTGTTTTCAAAGTATTATTTCCTGGAGGGCCAGGCTCATTTTGATGCAGAACATGCTAAAGAAGAAGTACAAAAGTTTGTTCAACAAAAAGTGAGCCATCAAACATAAGGAGATTCTGCTGCTTGTTCTGATAATAAAGCACATAGAGAGAGACTATGACAGTGAAACCTTTTCCAATGTTTAAAAGAAAAATCCTTGAGAGACAGAAAAAAAAAAACACAAGAGTTGAAAAGAAGAACCAGGATTATGTTGGAAATGAACCAGATATTGGGAGAGGGAGATGAATTGACAAATAAATGTGGGATTACAAAGCATTATTTACATTGAAACATGATAGACCAAGAAAACTTGAAATATTGGACTTTTTTGGCTGTTAAACTTGTAGGGGACTCCAAAGCATATGCCCTACTTCATGTCATTAATGTTTGGAAGAAAATTTAGGAGAGAGGAAGAGTAAGGAAAAAGTTAATTGTACATAAAACAACATTTTGTTCTTAACCATAGTATTTTTATAGTATGTATGCAGTAGGGAAACTAAAATAAACAGATGCCCATATTTTTCCTTCTTTCTTTCTTCAGTTTTAAGATTGTAGGCACTGCAATGTAAAATAGAAAAATGACTGGACAAAATAGCATCGCACAAGAAAAATTTATATGCTTTTTTTTTTTTTTTTTACTTTTCCATAGGGGAATGACTAGATTAAGGCCCTTGGCTTGATCTAATAAGTTTTAAGGGGAAACAAATAAAAGAACTAAAATTAAACATTTCCCTCTAACACATGTTCACAGTGCTTGTAGTGGATACAATTGTGTATCTGGTTCTCATGTCTCTACGGAAACAGTCTGATGAGGCAATAACAGAATACTTCTGTCTTTCAGTGGATAAGAGAAAATGTTTTGTGAAAGCATTCAAGTGTTTTCTGCATCTGGAAGAGGAATAAAAAGTAAAAACAGACAGCACTTAGTGGAAGTAGAAGCACAGGCTGTATCATGCATTTTAGCATGGATAAGCTTCATTATAGGTTAATGCAGGCCTGTGGGTGTCAGTCTGTGACAATGGCTCCTATTAGGAGGGTTGAACTTCATTATTTGAAGATGTACATAATTTCTGGGGTGTTTGCTTTATTGTCTTGTAAAATATGATATAGGTTCAAATGGGTACACCAAGAATCAACTGTAAAAAAGATCAGGCTGCCAAACAGTCTATGCATGTAACACAAAATCTGAAACTAGACACTTTTAGAAAAGTTGTTATACATGATAGGTGGGAATAATAACTTTTAACATAATGACAACTCTTTCCATATTATCTTGAAATGTGAATGGTGTTGCAGTTTTATATATATATATATATATATATATATATATATATATATATATATATATATATATATATATATATATATATATATATAAATAAAGAAAGAATAGTGAACTGTACTAAAAAATGCAGAGTGCAAATAGTTATACTACAGGAGACACGTTTGGAAAAGAAATGAGCATGTGAATTTGATAAAGAAAGGATTTCAGGATGGTTATTCAGCAAAATAGCTGGGACAAAGGAACAAGGGAGTACTTATATTAACTGCAAGAGCAGTTCCAATAGTGATAGAAGAGGAAAAATAAGATAATGGTAGATTTGTAATACTAAGGGATTACTTGCAAAGGTGGATTGGATTACGCTGACATGTATTTATATTCCACTTAAAACTGCTACATGGGCACTTCAGAAAATTCTGGGAAAAATTCGTTTCAGCAGAGAAATTTACTTCTAGGTGGGGACTGGAATTTGATTTGCAACAGTGAGGATGTATCTGCAGGGCCCAGAAGGATAGATTTCTGAAGAAATTTATGAAAATATTTAGTATGGAAGATGTGAATCCAGAAGTAGGAGTTCAGAGTGAATTTATATATTATTCCACAAGGTACAAAAACTGGGCTAGGCTAGACAAATAAAATTTTATAAGAATATGTGCATTTAATTGAAAGTTTGGATATGCATTCAATAACTATTTAAAATCAGATGCCAATAGTAACTAAAATACTAATACACCTCCCTAACAACACTCCTATCTTGTGTAATCTTATTACTCCTTACAATAATCTACCTACATTATGCTCTGTTAACAAGCTCCTAGTTTTATCCAGCAAAGCTAATAACAAAGCTGGTGATTCTAGGTAAAGTCTGGAATCAACTTCCTGCTGCATTATCTACCATTTATTCTACTTTTCTTTTCAAGAAACATCTTAAAAAACATCTGAAAGCACACTGGCTTTGTCCATGTACTAACCCCCATTGATATCTTTTCTCTTCCATTCTTTAATCTTAACTCTATTCCTACACCTGTATCCACTGCCTTCAACTCTACTCTTACTCTCCTATAATGAGAATAAGATACATTTAACTTTCTAGTGTGATTTTGTAAAAAAAAAAAAAAAAAAAAAATATTTTTGTTTATTTTACATTTTCTGTATAGAAATGCTTAGTTCAATTTATTTAGTATTGCCTAGTTTTAATTCTGTAGAATTGCTTAGTTTAACTTTGTCAATTTCCTGTTTGGAGCTTTTCTCCCCGGGCCTCTACTGAAAATGGACATATATCCAGCTAGACTAGCCCGGTCAACAAATGTAAAATAAAAAAATAAAATAAATAAATAAAAATAAAAATGCAGGGTAATGAAAAAAAACTGAGACACTTGCTTCCCCATCAAACTAAGAAGAGAGGAGTTTAAGGAATGTGTAGTGGAAATTATTTGGGAACTTATTAGGGGAAGACAGAAATTTCTTCTAAAAATGTAGCTAGAGCGTGGGCTAAAATTAAAGTGGTGTGGACATACAAGAAGTGAGATATATGCTTAAAAAGTAACAAGAATGATTTAGAGGGCCTGACAAAGGTTAACGCATTGCAGAATAGGAAGAATCTTACAGAACAAGAGGAGTCTTAGAAAGTAAATAAGGGACTAACTCAATAATATGCATTATTTTAGAAAGATTGTTTTTAAGCAAGTGTTTTTTGATTGTATCTCATGAGCACAAAAACGTTTTGCACAATGACTCGGCAACAAAGTAGAAAGGCTTGCTGCCAAACTAAAGGAGCCTATAACAAGGAAAATAACTAGAGATCATTTAGAGGTACTAGAAATATGTTGGAAATTTTATGAAAAACTATATAAAGCAGAGAAATGTGGAAATCAAGAAAAGATACACAAATGAAATATGCCAAGGTTAGAGGTAGATGTGGCTGAAATACTAACAGGATAGGAGGAGATGGGATAAATATGGTGATATATAACCAATTTACAGGAAAGTCCCCAGGAATAGATGGTATTCCTGTGGAAGTTTGGAAGCTAGATGGGAAGAAAGTAATAAAAATCTGGATTTTTTAACAGTATTTTTAAAGGAGAGGAAGCACCATCATCCTCGGAGAAATTGGTGGTGCCTGTAAAACCTAAAGATAGTAAAGACCCATTAGATCCAGCTTCATATAGCCCAACTCTGGTTCAAAACCATGGTTATAAAGTGTTTATATCTATAATGGCTAAAAGAATGTCAAAGGAGATATCAAAATTGATAAATATGGATCATTTTGGTTTTGTGGAAGGAACGGAAAGTATTTGACAGAATTAATAGAACAGTAATGATCCAGAAGGAATCTGTATGTATGAAAATACCACTGTTGTTGGTGGGTCTTGAAATGAAAGTATTCAACAGAGTAAGCTAGGATTTTATGAACTGGACAATGGAAGAATTTCCTGATAAAATTAGGTTGATAAGGAGGATATATTCTTCTAGCCTTCCTTCTCAAACTTATCTCTATTCTTCTTTCCAGAGATATACACCCCAACCCTGGACCCTCTGTGATCCAGAATACAAAGTTAAGCTGTACACCTTCACTCTCTCCCCACAAATCTTTCCTTTTCACAACTATAACTGCTCAAAACCATTGCAACAAATTACCTAACTTCCATGCTTAGCTTTCCCATAACCACCTCAACATATTATCTATCTCTTCACCTTACTTAAGACAGAGGTGGTAAGTTTCACAGCCCCCACACTAAAGGATAACGCTGCCCAAGATGCACTCTATGAACACCTACAAGGATGCATGGATCATGCTATCCCTAGCAAAACCAAGACTCACTCCTCTAAGAGAAGGAAACCAGTCTGGTGGACCCCTGCCATAAACAGGCTATACAATAGAAGGAGGAAACTAGTTCATAAAAAAAGCAAATCCCAAGAAGGAAAGACATTCCTGATCAACATCAGTAAGAAACTAAGGTTCCTCATAAAATCATCCAAGGCTAACTTTGAAAGAACAGTAGCCAAGGATTCAAAAGATAACAACAAAGCCTTCTTTAGCTATGTTAAGAATCTAAGGGTGCAACTCACAGATATGCACTGAACTAGTGCAAAATAGCATAAATATACTGAACCTACTGATATTGCCAACATCCTGGCAGATAAATACAGTGCAAACTTCACCCCCCTCTCACCCCCAAAAGGGCCCACAAAAATACCGGAAAAGGGTAGTGTCCCAGAAATCACAGACGCACAGGTGAAAACAGCCCTTTCAAAAGCCAAAAACACAGTGTTAGTAGGGCCAGATGGTGTCCCAGGCTGCATCTTGCATGAACTACAGAATGAACTAAACCCCCACCTAAACACGCTGGTCAACCTCAGCCTATCCACAGGTTACGTGCCCATAGAATGGTGGACAGCAATGGTTATTCCACCCCACAAAGGAGGGGCCACAACTGACCCTGGTAACTATTGCCTCATAAGCCTGACTAGCCTGGTCTGCAAGGCTATGGAGCACATCATCATGGAACTCATTAACAAAGACATTGGGAACCACCAAACACTTGACCCAACCCAGTTTGGCTTTAAGAGCAGATCATGACTACTAAACCTGGTTGACTTCTTTGAGACAGTCACCAAGGCCATAGATGAGGGAAAGGTGGTTCACACAGCCTACCTTGACATCACCAAGGCTTTCGACACCATTCCCCACTCGGGTATTACAGAAAAACTCACCAGACTGAACATATACCCCTATGTCACGAGATGGGTTGCCAACTGGCTTACAAACAGAACTCACACAGTAAGAATAGCGGGCTCTAGGTCCAACTCTAAACCAGTCACAAGTGGTGATCCCGCAAGGCTCGGTCCTGGGACCCCTGCTGTTCAGCATATACTTCTCAGGAGTACAGGCAAACACACGAGGACTATGGCTTACCAAGTTCGCTAACGAAGTGACTGCAAACTAGGAGCCATAATTGACTCTCCGGCTGACACGGACATCCTCTAAAAGGGCCTTACTGAGATGAACACCTGGTGTCAAAGTCATGGCCTCAAGCTAAATGCCAAAAAATGCATTGTCATCCCATTTGGGAAAAACAAAACACCCACAAATTACCACATAGGTGGCAGCCCCCTTAATACAGAAGAGGTAATAAGAGATCTGGGGACCCAGGTAGATAGTAATCTCTCCTTTGACAATCATATTGCCAAAGTAGTTAGGAAATCCTTCTATGTGGCCCATCTAAGTACTAAAGGGTTCACATCTAGAAATAGAGGTTATAGTGACCCTCTACTCATCACTCATCAGACCCATCATAGAGTACAATGCTCCATTTTTGATGTACCTCACAAGGCACTTCCAATAGCTGGAAAGACCACAAAAGTACCTCACCAAGAGGATTACTGGCCTCAAACATATGTCCTATGCAGCCTGACTGGAAAAACTCTGGCTGTACTCAGTGGTATAGCGCTTACTCAGAGGTGATCTCTGCCTGACTTCCAAAGCCATGTCTAACTCAGAACTGATGGGCATGCTCCACCTAATGAAATTCAAGTCACTGCGAGCCACTCGCTCTAGTGAGCTAAACCTCGCCACAACAATAAATAGAACATGCTGGAGGGATAGATTCCTGTCACAGAGACTCCCCATGCTTTGGAACAAAATTCCAAACTACATTAGGCAGAGCTCCTCACTAACACTCTTCCTGGGATCACTTAATTGGCTCTGCTTGACAGAGGATCAGCTAATTAATCAGTGGCGTGGCGAAAGCCGACACACTCTGGCTAGGCTTCTAAATGCCCTTGGGTAGATAGCCTAGTACCTACCTATGAAACATGGCTCAAACCCCACCTGAAAGACTCTGAAATCACCCCCCCCAGCTATAGTATCATAAAGAATGACAGAACACAAAAGAAAGGTGATGGAGTATCCCTAACCTTTATCTTCTCTCTAATAACACCAACATACACCAACCCTATGCCTCATTTTTCTACTGCTGAAATAACCTTGGCCCTCCTAAAAATGAACAACCACAAAAACATATGCATAGCTACCCCTTACAATCCACCTGGAAACAATATCCCCATTTTCAAAGATATCCTTTCCTGATTCTCATCCAACATTAGTAATGAAACAATTATCCTAGGTAAATTAAACATCAACTGGACCTCTATTCACTCATCTACAACTTCTCAGAACTTAAACCTCTTCAAATTCACCCAATTAGTTACCTATACAACCAACCTAATAAAAATAACTCCTCTGGTATTATTCTGGGCTGGATATTAGTCTCCCACTCCAACAATATCTCAAATAGAGGCACCTTACCTAATTCCCTAGGATATCATCTTCCTGCTTTGCATATCCCTCACTTTCCTTCCTACACCTACAACATAACTATATCTCAAACTGTACCCTCACTAACTTTAGCCTTCAAACCCTATCTGACTGCTTAAAGCAAATAAACTGGAGCTGTCTGAAAATTCCTCTTGACAACGCAGTTACCTACTTTAATACTTCTTTCATTAACCTACCAAATAACCTTGCTCTTCCTAGACCTAAGAGAGTAAAATCTAAAACAGACCCATGGCTTTCCAAAGAAACTATATCCCTCATGCACATCTGAGAGAAATCATGGAAACTATACCAAAAATAGAAAGCACCTAACTTCCTAACTGAAGACAGACAGCTTTGGAGTAGAGTTAAAAAAACAAATTACTTCTGACCACAAATCCTACTACTCCAAGCTTCAGAGCAATCACAAATCCAACTCTAAGAAATTTTGTAGTAGTATCTCTACCCTCCTAACTCCCGGCAGAAAAGAAAACCTTTGTCCTGTCCCTAGCTCTCCAGAGTAAATCATAGCCACCAAATTTAACTCCTCCTTCATAAACTCAGTAGTTAAACTCACCACATCATTCCCTAACATCTCAGTACCCCACTTCATTCCAACCTCACACAACTCATCTACTTTCTCTCCAATCCAACCCACCCTGCTCCCTTCACCCTTAAACCCATCCCTGTTAACACCATAAAAACACTTCTCCAAAAGTTAAAACCATGTCCCAATTCACTGGATAACTTACCTTCTAAATTCCTCAAGTTAGCTGCAGACAGCATAGCTCTCCCCATCTCTATCCTAATTAACCATTCCATTCAAGAGTCCTATGTACCCCTCCTCTGCAAAAAAGCCTTTATCAATCCCTTGCACAAAGGGGGCAATAACACCGACATCTTCAGTTTCCAACTCATAGCCATTTTCTATTATTTCTAAAATTCTTGAAAAATGTATTCACCTGCAACTCTTACCCTACCTTCTTGACAAACACCTACTGACCCCAACACAACATGGTTTCAGACCTGGACACAGTACTACCACAGCCCTTCTATCCTTCCTTGACCACATTGACCATGTTCTTGACTCAGGCAATCTTCTCCTGTCCAAATGCTCTTCTTAATCTTTCCTCCTCTTCCATCAGCTGGTTTTCTAGTTACCTGTCAAATAGACAACAGGTAGTCAAGTGGATAAAACTGTACCTCCTCCTACCTTGACACTTTGAGAGGCATTCCCCAAGGTTCTATCCTGGGTCGTCTTCTTTATTCCAAATGCTAAACTTGTTCAATATGTAGATGACTCGACCATTATCTGCACTGCTGAATCTCTCCCCAAACTCTTACATGCAATCGTTGTCTGAGGAAGGAGGGGCACTGGTCTCTCAGAAAGCGTTTGCTAATTAAACGGATTTTATATCATCATAGCTTGGGATTGTAACTGCAAGATTGCTTTTGTGTTTTTTCTCAGTTTACATGCAATCGTCTCAGGCTGCCTACAACAACACTGAGACATGGATGCTAAATAATCACCTAGCCCTCAATACTTTGAAAACCAAACTTGTAACCCGTATCTCATCCAAAAATATCAAAATAGACAAAAACTCCTTCTCCATAATAAGCCAAAATTCACCTTCTATCAACATAGTCCCTCATACTAAGCTTCTAGGTGTCCTGTATCATCAAACAATTAAAGTTTGACATTCACCTTCAAACTAACATTAAGAATACTCACCAAAAACTCTGAATGCTATATCATCACCATCATTCTCTTAGCCCTTCTACAAAGCTTACCTTCTCTACCACCTTCCCTCTCTCATGTATGGAACCCCTCCTTACCAACCTACATGAAACCCTTAAGACCAAACTGGCATTATGCTATAATAAAATTGCTAAGTTCACCACCAGCTCCAAATCCTCATCTCACCACAGCAATGCCATACACACCCTGAACTGGCTAGAGCTCTTCACCTATCTCATTTACATTCAGCTCTCCACTGCTCAAAAATTCATCTTCAAGCCATCTCAATGCCCCTTCCTCTCTTCCATCCTAACTATGCATAATCCTGAGCAGTCACTCAGATCCAACAATCAAAGTGTCCTAAAAGTGTACATACCCCTACATAGCCCTGGGCAAGTTCTTTTGTAATTTTCCCTTGCACGAAAATGGAACTCACCCCCACCCCCATATCCAAACTACCCAGGACCTCTCCACATTTAAGACCCTGCTACATTCCTACCTCTCTTCTACCTGGGAGTGCTCCTACTCTCGCCCCTCCTAACTTCTGCCTACTTGCTCCCTCTCTCTACATCCTTCTTCCATAATTTCTACTTAACATCAGCCTTCTTATTTCACCATCACCTATACCTCTTACATACACTTACACTCTTTCATTAGATATTGTAGACATTCCTTCTTCCCACATACAATCACAATGCTTATCCAAATTTGTGCAGAGTCTACTAATATCACTATTTATACAAATCCATTTCTACTATTATTATTGCACTATTACATCTCTATTACTTTTATAATGTATAACAACTTGTATCGACTTCTCTTGATTTTTTGCATTGTTAATTTTTTTATTACCTCTGTTTGATTTTGTGTTTTTAATATTATATTAACTTCTGTTGATTTTTCATCTGATGAAGTCTCCTTTGCAGGGACAAAAGTGCTAATACATGTTTCTTTGCTGCTGCTTTTTATATTAATTAAACATTTCATGGAGACTTGGACTGCATTTTGGTTTTCTCCTGTTGATTTTTGCTTTGTATGCCTGTCCATGGAGCTATTCTCCCCAGGCTTCCATTGAAAAAGGGCTCATCTCGTCCCAATGGACTTTCCCACTTAACAAACTGCAAATAAATAAATAAAGATATGCGGGATTAGTGACAAAAATTAAAGCTGGTGAATCCCTGTATAAGTTTTGTTTGAGAAGTGGAACCAAGCAGGGTGTTCTTTTTCCTCTTTGTTATTTGTGTTATATTTAAAAGTATTGGCCTATTGGTAAAGAAAATAAGAGAGTCAGAATTCAAAGATATAACTGGTATGGTAGTCAAGAAAAGCTGGCTTTATTTGCCGATGATGTTATTGTTATACCTGATAAAGCCAGAAAAGGACATGTCAGTGTAGTGGAACATTCTGAGACAGTATTAAGTGTTACCCACACACAAATTAATTCATCATTACCCAAATTTATGGGGACATGATAAAATAAAATACTTAGGAATAGGGATTAAAATTGATTCTGTTATGCAGCTAGGGTCTGTGAGAAGAGACCAAACAAAAGTTAATACAAAAACTAAGAAACTGGAAGCTCTGTTTTATGTCTATGGATAGCAAACTGCAAGCCGTGAAAAGGTTTTTAAAACCTTTAGTTTTAAACGCAGGCCAGACATATTTTTTATCAACCAGAGAAGAAGTTGTGGATAGCAATTAATAAAGAGTTGAAGGATTTTATCTGAGAGGGGAAGACAGTAAGAGTCAAGTGAGATAACCTGATCCTTCTAATAGAACAAAGTGGTTTGGTATTACCTGATTACCTGATTTGAATGGGGTGTTTTATAGCTGCACAGTTAAGGTTTCTATGCATAGCACAAGCAAAAAGCTAAAATTCAAAGTGGAAAGAGGGAGACGGAGGAATTTCAAGAAATAAGGCGAGACTGGGGTTGTGGATACAGATCCTTAAGGAAAATAACAATAACCATACTGACTCATATTTATAAAGTAGCAGAAAGTATTCTAAGCCAACATGGGAATGGAAAAAGGAGATTATGTTGATAGAGATGACTGCAGATAGGGATTCAGAGAATTGGCAAGAGGGGGCAAGAATTTACTGGAGAAAACTGGCAAAGGAACCAAGGTATTAGAGAGGGAAAAGTAATAGAATGGGAAGGGAAGAGGCAAATAATGAATTTGGGCTGCAGGCTAGAGATTGCCTTCCCTATCAAGGACTGATGTCAGAGTATAAGCAAATAGAAAGAAATTGGGGATTCTAAGTGAAGGACCAACACTGGTAGAATTTTTAGTAGAATCTAGAGCAGAAGCTGCTGTAGTACAGTGTATAAACTATGGCATGATAAATGTAAGAATCAATCAGAGGAGGTTAGAAAGGCTTGGGAAGGGAGTCTAGGTAAGCAATTCACAAAGAAACAATGAGGGGATGTATGTATGGCTCCCAAATATGCAACAAAGTCTTAAAGGTTTAGGATCTTTTCTTGGAAGTGTTTGCATAGGTATTTTTATACCCTGAGTAAACTCCAAAGAATTTTTCCTCAGGTAGATTGCAAATGTTGGACATATGATGTCGAAGAAAAAGATAATTGGGAACATATTTCCTGGGAGTGTAATAAATTGGCAGACTTTAAAAATTACCTGCAGACTACTCTATCAGAAATACTGGGTGAACAAACTGGAAATGATTTTTCAGCTGTGATACAGAAACAGAATTGCCTAGATATAGTAAGGCCTTGCTGAGTCTAATTCTGATGCCTGCTAAAAAAAAAAAAATACTAGAAAATGGAAATCAATGTCTAAACCAATAGTGTTAATATAGTAACAGAGATAAAACAACTGGAAGCTGGATCTCTAGAAAAGGGTAGGAGCAATTTACATAGAAAAATATGAGAACTGTGGGAACAATAAATGCAGAATAATGTTTTGAATAAGAAATGATGTTTAAAAGTATGCAGGATTTGAATGAGCTATGTAATTTTTGAAGGCCGATGAATGAATAGATTATAACTGATGTATAATTTTGCACCTAAAATATGTCAATATGGTTTTTCATTTATATAAATGTATGATTGCCTATGTCATAAGTGATAATTTAATAAACATATTTGTTTTACAAAAAAAGAAAATAGAGTAATTATTAGTGGTTTTGACATTTGGGTTATAGTTCAATAAATTTCATCAGCAACCTAGTTATTTCAGGTTTTTATTTTCTTAATATACATTTTTATTCTTAATAGACAGTAAAAATGTCTGCTTACACTTAAGTAATACATGTTTTAACCCAGTATTTGAATGTGGTTCTGCATATCTTCTGTTTTTTTTTTTTTTTTTTTTTTTTTTACCTTTATCATTTTTTTATTCATGTAATGAGGTAGCTGAGTTAAACCTGAAAATTTAGTTGTTGTAAATTTTTGGGCACTGAAGGGTTAACCTACTGGAGAACATGTGTGCATGTAAGCCTGCACACGCACAAACACACACACATGCATATACACTAACACAATACATATGGTCTGCTGAAATGGTATTTCTGTGGAGTTTTTGATATGACTTTTTGATTTTGGTCCTGTGTTGTGAGTAGGAGTTTTAACAAGGAGAGATTGAGTTCTTGAACTGCTGTGTGCAGATTGCTATCCATGGTTAAGGCAGGAGGGAGGAGCATCTACTAAATGTTTTGCAACTTGATTTAACAGGGGAGAAGATTTACCTGCTGTATTTGTTTGAGAATGCAAAATCACCAGGTAAATGAAACTCTAACAAAGCAAACTATTTTTTTGCCTTAGGGAAACCTGAAGGCTAGAAAACTGCATTTGCCCAGTGAAACCTGGAAATTAGGAAAAGGTTTATGTCTGCCTTAATGAATTTTAAAGGAAGTGATAACGTCAGAGAACTGAAAGAAAGAGAATGTCGTTACCACAAGAAAGTTTATTGACTTCAAGAGAAAAGTACTTCATTTTAAATAGCAAGGAATCTAGTGAAATATAAGAAGCTAGAGTTTATAGTTGCCTGGCTTGTTTCTGAAGACTAGAACAATAACTGGAGATCTGATTATGTCAATTTTTATTCTGTCCTCAACCTATGGGTTTGGATCCAATCCCTTGGATCTGACTCCACTGTTGCAAAAGCTTGTGGCAACCAGAAAACTCTCAACCTACTCCCTTACCCACAATGCACCAACCCCATGTACCGCAGATCTCGTTTGCTGCTTCCAAAGAAAGACGTGGCTTTTCAGTGCTGTTGAGCAGCTCTTCATAGTTGAGATAAGTTAACTGTTATTTACTTTTCAGAAAAAGTAATTTTCTTCCCATTTAATCTATTTTAGTTTTATATTACCATTTTTTTACTAAAACCTCTCTTTTCCATACTAGTGTACTACTTTTGTATTGTTAGTACTCTTTCCTCTATTACACCTTGTGTATTTCCCTCTGTGAATACCATTGTTGACATTCTTTTCCTTAAAAAAAAAAAAAAAAAAAAAAATTATATTAAATATTTATATACAAATATTTTTTCTGTGGTATTTCTTTATCTTTCACAGTGTCAGAATGGAAGAGGAACTGGCTGGTTTCAAGAAGTGTACTAAACGCGGTCATAAAATACTACTTTCAGATGCAGATGCCTTATGTGTTTACTTTTTGATACCTCATCACCTCCGGGTGGACTGCTCCATTTGTCACTCATTCTACTGTAGATCTTAAAAATAAATTCTTAAAGGATTGCTTCCATCTTCTTTTTCTGAGGCCTTATCTGAAGCTTCCCCTGAGAAAACTAAAAAGACAATTTCTCTCAGTACTTCCACAGCTTCTACAAAATCATCTGGGAAATCTAAGAAAAGACCTCTTTCAGATCCGACTGACTCTTTGGATCCTAAAACAAAATGACAAAGTTACAGGATCCGACTTCACACTCAGATTCAACAGTCCCGATGAATAAGATATTTGATCCAACTTCACAGTTGGATCCAAAGCTTAAGAGACCTAGGCATCTATCGGATCAAACTTCAGATCCAACACCAAAAACATTGGATCTCACAGCTCATTCCACCCCCACTTTCATGGACCAGATACTCCCCCTCAGTGAATCTTGTTCCATCTAGAGCCCATTCTCTATTTTTGGAGAGACCTAGGTCTCCTTCCCTCATGTCCACTCACTCTTCCAGGAGACTTACTGAAGAAGATGTGGAGAGGTGAAGGAGAATGATTCTCTCAGCACAGAGCATGTCAGCTATCACATCGGCTCCTACCTTGGAAGGTCAGAAGATCCAACCTTCCACCACTCCCCCTGTGCAAGTTTCTCCTCCAGCTCCATTCCCTGTTTTAGAACTGCCTGACCTGAGTCATCTGGGTCCTTCTACATCAGATCCAACAGTATCCTTATCCTCAGATTTAAGTTTGTTCTGAGCTGTTCGGTAGCATCGGATCGAGACCTCTCACATCCACAGCTGCCCTGTTGAGTCCAGGGTGTTGCAGTCGACTCTGAAGTTCTCTGAGCTGTCTCTGCACCTCAGGGCCTTGGCACTGGTCTGTTTGACTCTGACTTCAGACTTGGGGGAGTTCTCCTCTCAGCAGGGAGAGACTTCGATCCAGAGGCTTGCCATTATGGATATGGGGTCCTGTTCCTTTCTGGGGGATCTTCTTTTGAGGTGATGGAGAAAGCATTGTCAGCATCCTTGACAAAGATAGGTTCCCTTCTCCTCAGATCCTCAGTCTACAGATTTGTCAACTCTTGGCTTTGAGTCTCATCTACCCTTTCCACAAGAACAACCAATACTGAAACCCCAGGCTTCACATCAGAATGTTCCCACCTCTTCTGATACCACCCAGAGCACCCTGCTGAGGTGGTCCCTAAGAAGAGAACATGCAAGAGGAAGCAATTAGACTCTCCTGTAAAGTCAGTCTCTGAAGACACAGACATTGATGAAAGTGAAGGGTTCCCATGGTAATCTCCTGAAGATGTACAGTTTAGAGACATTCTTGAAATCCTGAAACAGAGAGGTGGCTGGAAGTTCAGCAACCCTTCATCAGAGACTGTGTTCTTGAAGGTATTCAGTACCAGCCTGTCTACCTCCTGGGTGACTCCACCCACTGACGACCTCATAGATTTAATCTCACAGCGGCCATTGAATGCCTTGGACACCATTGAACCAATCCCCTGGAGACCCGACAAAATTTTAACTGCAGCAGAGAATGCACAGTTTTGGACAAAAGGAGTGCCTGTTGATGCCATAGTCATGCAGCGGTCACAAAAAAGGAACTATCTGAAGAAGGTTCTACTGTCCATCCTCCAAACAAGGAGTCTCAGTGTATGGACAGGTTTGGGAAGCATGTCTATGCTTCAATGACCTTTGCCTTAAGGTGTCTGAACTATCTGGCACATTTCACTAGATTACAGAGAGATCTACTAAATGAACTCTTTGATACCCTTTCAGGATCCATTTCTGAATAGGTAAAGGCATTAATTACTTCTCAGTTGGCTACCCTGTAATCTGTCTCCAATTCTTCTATGAGGTTAATTTTGCATGCAGCCAAAGGAAACTCAATTGTAGTGGGTTACAGTGTTTCCATAAGGAGACACTCCTGGATGCACCTATGTGATTTTGCTGAGCCCTTCAAGTCTTCATTTGTCAGTGTCCCCTAATGATGGAATGTCTTTGACCTCAGAGTTAAAGACACTTTATCCAGGTAAGAGAAGGATGGAAAGACCTTGTCTGCTGTAGGTGTACATTTTTCCACACCTCAAAGATCCTTTTTCCAGGAATCAATGAAGTACTGAAAAAATGTAGTTCAAAAAGTCCTAAGGGCCTTTCCATGACACACATGGAGGATGTTCCCCCAGGGGAAGAGGGGGGAAGGCCAATGGTAGATGCCACCCTCACTGCAGAGGTGGCCCACAGAACCAAGGGTCTAGAGATTCCTTTTTTTGCTGGACCCTTCCAGTGCTCCTGAAAGGAAGACTGATTGTCCCCCTCTGGAGGCAATTGGGGGTGAAATATCCCTGCACCATTGAACCTGGCTAGAGATAACAGATACACAGCTGCAGATGATCATTTCCGGAGGTTACTTAATATCCTTTTCCCTTTCTCCTCCAATCTCTAGAAAGATCCCCAGTGTTGCACTCAGTCAGAGGACACAAGCAGCACTTCAAATATAAAAACTGCTAGAAAAAAAGAGTCATCCAACAGGTTCCACCAGACCAGATAGAATCCAGAACTTACCCAAGATTATTTTTAGTGCCAAAGAAAACAGGGGACTGGAGACCAATTTTGGATCTCAGCAACTTGAACAAATCAGTTTGACACACCAAGTTTTGGATGATCATGGTACAGTCCATTCTCCCACTTCTGGGCAAGAGTGACTGGATGTGCTCATTAGACCTTCAGGATGAGTGCTATCACATAAAAATGAACAGGCACTCCAGAATGTATTTATGCTTCTGGCTGGGAGCTAGTCATTACCAATTCAGAGTATCATTCTTTGGCCTCACCACAAGCCCCAGGGTGTTCACCAAATGTATGGCAATAGTAGCAGCTCACTTGAGACTGCTAGGATTCCAGGTGTTTCCATATCTAGATGACAGGCTCATTACTGCCCTGACTAGGCATCAAGTAATAGAGGCAAGAAATCAGGCTCTTCAGACATGCTCTCATCTGGGGATAACCATAAACTACGAAAAATCTCACTTAGAACCTACTAAAAAGGTGAAGTTTATAGAAACATTGCTAAATACAAGGTCAACGATGGCTTCAATGCTGCCTCTAAGAATACAGGTCAGGAAGATAAGCTGCAGCACCAAAGTTTCTGCCTGCTTGGTTTTACAAACTCTAGGATCAATGCCAGCGGCACTCAGTATGGCAATGGGCGATCTCTTCCAAATACTTTCTCATAGCAATGCACATTTTGGAGAAGTTCAGTGTGATAGCAGACAAGCTGAGCAGGTGCATTCTTCTACCTTATGAACAGTCTGTCAGCCAATATGTGGCAGATATGATATTTCTTCAGTGGGTCCAGCCTTGCTGTGATCTTCTCCCTGAACAAGTGCAGCAGCTACTTTGCCCTGATCCTCCCACAGGGGGAGTCACCAAGAGATGCTCTTCTTCATGATTGGCCCCCAGGCCTTATTTATGCCTACCCACCAGTTCTGCTAATATACAAGTTTCTTCAGAAAGCTGCCATGTTGAAGAGAAAAGTTATCTGCATTGCTCCATTCTGGCCTCGACATATTTGGTTCCCTTCCTTTGACCTCACTTACTCCACCAGCCTTGGATTCTGGATTTGACTCCAGACTTCCTGTCACACCTGATGGGCATGATTCATACAGACATACCAAACCTCATGCTGACTGCCTGTCTTCTCCAGTTCCATTAGTAGCCAGACAACCTATGCTCTCTTCCCTGTTCTATCAGATACTTTTATCTTCTCATACACCATTTACACATAAACTCTACTCCAGTAAATGAAGATGATTTGCTTACTTGGGCCCACAAGAATATCATTGATCCATTTTCTGCTCCTTTTCATAGTATTCTTGAATTTTTAGCCACACTTTTTAAAGATGGAGTGAGTTCCTCCATGATGAAGGTCCAGCTAGCAGCCATCTCAGACGTTCACTCGGGATTTGAAGGTGTTTCTGTTGCCTTGCATAGACTGTTCATAAAATTCTTGTGAGGTACTCTTCTTCCAAGACCTACCTTTCAAGACCCTACTCCTCCATGGGATCTTTATCTGGTCTTACAACAACTTACTCAACCTCCATTTGAACCAGTAGCTAAATGTGAACTAAAGTATCTCTCTTGGAAAACAGTTTTTTCTTATAACCATTACTTCTGCTAGAAAATTTTCAGAGACGTAGGCCTTGTCTTCTAAACCTCCTTATTTGCATTTTCACAAAGAATCACCTTAAGAACTAATGTTTCCTTTCTCCCTAAAGTGGATTCAGAGTCAAATATTAATCAATCCATCAATTTGACAGCATTTTCCCCCAGTTTTTCTAACAAAGATGAATACACGTTACATTTATTGGATGACCACAAGCAATTACATTTTTATCTGCACAGAACTTAATATTATCAGAAAGACTGACCAGTTGTTTGTCTCTTTTTCAGACATAAAACTAGGCAAACCTGTCACCAAAATAACTTTGTCCAGATGGCTTAGGGATTGTATTTCTTACATATACAGCAAATTGGGCATTACTTATCTAAACCATTGTGAATTAATTCCATTAGAGCCATGGCTACATCATCAGTCTTTCAGTCTAGAGCCACTATGGACAACATTTGTGCGTCAGCTACTGGGGCTACTCTGCACACAATTTTTACTTATTACAAACTGGATGTGGTGTCCAGGGGTAGAGTATCATTCCTTTAGTCCACCTGAGGATGTAGGTAGCTGGAGACTGTCCCATAAGTTGAGGACAGAATGAAAATTGACAACATCAGATAAAGAAATTATGTACTCACCATAACGTTCCATCTGTGTTGTCCATTTTCATTCTTCCTCAACTCCCCTCCCACCAACCCCCTGCCCTGTAGTCTCCTGAAAGAGCAAGTGTTTTTCTAATTACTCCCCTTCCTTGGAATATGGCTGGAGATATAGTCTCCTCTATCTGTATTTCAGTAATTATTTCTGCTGATATTAGCAAACAAGATCTGAGGTACTTGGCGTTGGTGCATTGTGGGTAAGGGAGTAACTCGAGAGTTTTCTGGTTGACATGAGCTTTTGCAAAGGCCGAGTTGGATCCAAGGGATTGGATCCGAACTCATAAGCTGAGGAAGAATGAAAATGGACAACAGATGGGAGATTATGGTGAGTGCATAACTTCTTTTTCACCCATTGTGCAAACTGGAGTGTTGCCATTGATCTAGCTTGGGCCAGGAAAGACAGCTGTAGCACTGGGAAATTGTCCTGAAACATGTTTGTTTGTGAATGTAGTAGTTTATTCAAAGTACAGTTACTGTGGGTAAGGGAGCATCAGAAGTAACTGAATTCAGCTGGAAGTGGGAAATAGGCTTGGAAAGAGAATACCAAAAGACTTGTATTCACTGTGAAGTTTATATTTTGGTGTGGATAGTGTGGACCCATAGCCCAAGACAGCAGTGCATAGTTCTTCCATTTCCTTATGGCCAAGCTTTACTTAATGACTTAATCATTTATTTGTATGCACAGTCTATATTTCGATCTGTTTGGTGCCAGTGGTGTGAATCATGAGACTGTGACCCCTGGTGATAATCTGATTGTTTTGTGAAGTGAAACAGATCGGAGGACAATAGCCCATGTCCACTATCATTGTAATAGTAACAAATAAGAATACAGCAAGTGGTACAACAGCAGCACATTTATTTGAAATGCATTTACGAGCCAGGACAAGCCTACAACTAACAGCTAATTTGTGGTTTCATTTTATCACACCTTATAGCATTAAGTTACAGATGAACAACCTGTACTTCACCATGTCTTAACTGTACATCTATGTGGCCAAAGAACAGGTAAGAACAGGAATGAGTTTGAAATCGTTATTACTTGGCTATCTCAACTGTGTGAAAGATGTCTATTCTGGCCATATAAAAGCTGTAATGGAATGTGAGATTTGCCAAGAATCAGCATTTACTGTTGTCCTTTGTTAGTAGCGGTCTCTGGTTTCCTTCCCCATCATAGAACTGTAACCTTTATCACTGTAGTTTACTTTGGTACATAGTAATCAAATAAAAAATAAGATGGTAAAGAGAGGGAATGAGTGTTTTGAGTCAGGCAACAAAAAAATAAAACTCATTCAGAGGATGACAGCTTTTTAACAGGCATTGTTTTGGCATGTGTATTTAATTCCATAAATAGCTGCATTTTTATTGCGTCTGTATACACATTATGTCCCTTCGGAATGCCATATAGCTAATCTGGTCTACTTATTACTGATGGTTGTTTTCTACATTTCTATGATTTACTCAGTTCTAGGGAAACCATTATGATACTGTTATGTGAGTGGATGTGCCCCCACTGAATGAACCCTCACTTGGACCCACTATCAAGGTTAAGCAGACTTCATGGTCCTATGGTTTAGTTGTACGTTTAATCTAAAAGAGGAGAACAGTGTAAGGGTAAGGATGAGGAAGGTGATGGCTGAGAAAAGGAATGCAAAGTGTGCATTAACAAATTGTCTTACTTAAGCACACGGCTCAGAGATGTATAAATCTGGGTGATGTAGTTAAAGGAACTTCTAGTTCAGGCTAAACAGCTACTTATGGACCTCTTTGTAGGAGGTCATGGCTGAAATGCTCGAGGATGGACAGAGAAAAGGAAGTGGCAAGCACTGGTCAGATCCAGAGCAAAAAATACAAGCAGCTTCAGATATCAAGGTAGAGCCAAACTTAGGAGATGGGGTCAAAGAGATCAGAGACACAGAATGATATAGCGGAATTACATGGCCTGAGAGCACTGAAAAATGAATATTCAGCAGTTATTAATATGGGTACCAGTGCTGAAGCTGGGTAAAAGGGTTTTACTTAGCAGATGTTGAGGCCTTAAAGGTTGTAAGTAATGACTGTCATAGAGCTTTCATGGTGAAATCATTGGGCATCATGCAAAGGATCAGAAGTGGAGAAGGTGTGGAAATATTTTGGACAGGATAGAAAAAGCATGTAAGCTGGAGGTCAGCCATGGAGAGCCAATAGGTATAGAAGTTTTTATGTAACCATGTAGATGCTTATGTGCTACATCAGTTGAAAGAGAAAATACAGAAAGGAAGGTATATACTTCTAGGTCAAGATGCTGGAGAGAAGGTTCTGGAAAACATAGCTATCAAGTCTGTGGATATCACAGTTTTCCTGAACTTGACATATTGATTGATTATTGAATAACTGATTACATAATTAATTGATTAATTATTAATGCACAGCATGGTAAGCATTTCATAAGATCTGGGGCAATGACTCAGAGTTTAATCATTTTCATGGTCATTAAACTAGAGATGAATCCTGAGTTGTCACTTTCTCAGAGTATCATGAAATTGTAAGGGGAAGTTGGGAAGCTGGGGAGCTTGTCTATAATTAGAAGGTCCTGAACTGCTTTGTTCCTAGCTCTCACCATAGATGGGATATGTATTTGTTAGGAGTTGTTTTCATAACCATTGTCCGTAACTGTGCATGTTATCACCGTCCATGTCGCAGATGGGTCCATCTACAGCTGATGTACCATCACCTCCGCAACAGATGAATAGTCAGACTCTATTATGTGGACAGTGACACCATACAGGAACTTAAAGATGTGCCATCCTCACTTGGAATCATGTGATGCATGGAATACTTATCCCTCTGGATGTCAATGTACGTCTAACATTGACCATTTATTGTATCGGGACCTTCTAGTGACCATCAGGGGACATGAACAGAGTTTGTGCTTCACAGACACATGCCTTAAAAATATTATATTCATTCCTTCACATCATCCTGCAACATGCGGGTAAGAATTCAATGACATAGTCCATTTTCCTGTGGCTCAAGGGGCCATTGACCATACCCACACTGCTGGCAAGGCCCTGACTGGTTCACATGGCTGCCAGTGTCTGCCAGAAGGGTTTGCAATCAACTGCCAATTACTATGCAATTCACAGGCTATTGTTCACAAAGTGGCTGTGCATCATCAAGGTGGTTCCCATGATTCTCTTATCTGGCTCACATCTGACCTATACCAGCCTTTTGTATGGTGTGATTTTCCTCAGTGATATTTATTTTGACACAGGAAGCCCCACTATCTGGCTGTACAAGGAAGCCACCAGGTATGCTGAATGCCATCTACTTGTAAAGGTGACCACTTTTATGTGTTGCAGGTGATATTGATATGTATAACCACCTATACACAACCTTTATAGTATGGCTGAGATGTCATACAGCACTGCACTTGTGCAGATGTGCTTGTGTCTGAAGTGTTGAAAATCTCTTCCATTGTTTAGATACCTCTGGCAGTGAGCATGCTCTGAGTTACTTCCTGTAGGGAAAGGTTGTTGTATGTTCTGAGTGGCTGCACAGTACTAGTGCAGGATAACATAGCTGCAATAGATGTCAGATTGTTGGGCAGGTATGGGTGTAATAGAGGTCATAAGTTCACAGGTGGGTGTGATGTAGACTGTGGATGACCTTAGCATGAAGGGAATCCCCCTCATGAAATGGGACTTCATCAATACCCACTAGCAATGATTATGTGGGACTGCAGGATCATAAACCCCTTACCATGCAATACAGACGAAAATCATAGGGACTACTCCTGAAAGGGTGGTCCCTTCAAGAAAATTGCTGGACCAAATCCATTAAGTAGCAGTGACAAAATGGCACTTCCTGACCTGTCATAACTGCACTGTGGGGTGTATCCACAATGGATCCAGATGAGTGGTAGCCAGGTGTAGGCAATCACCATGGAGAGCAATTCCATAATATCTCATGGAGGCTGCAATAGCTGTAAACTACACCTCCATACCCTTAGCATGCAGGTGTGCTTCTTGTCCACATAATAATTCCCTATAATGGTTAACTGTAAGCAGGCATTGCAGGACCTCATTATGTTACTATGTATGTCATGCAATGCAATGCATTAATCTTCTCCACCATGACAATGGTGGCATCTGCTGTGTCTGGATTACTGACCTACACATCCATTGATTTATGCCATGTGTGACACCTAGTTTGGACACAGAGCTGGTATTATGGGCTGTCATTCCCAAGCATGCCACTTCTTGGTATCACTGCCTACTCTTGCATGAGCAGGTGATGATGCACTGTGAATTGGGCTGCCTGGGACAACCTGTTCATCCATAGACAGGGTGAGACATAGATGGGTTACATAGTCATCACAGCCATTTCATTAGATGTTTTTAGTAGGGTGGCCCCACTGTAACTTTCACACTCTCCACTGTGACCATCACTTATAGTGGCACTGTACCATAGGAAGGCCACCATCATTGCCAGACTCTGGTGTTGCACTGATATCAGGCACAGCCTGTTCTGTTATGGATAATGCCACAACTGTGGCACTTGTGAGAGCAGATGGAGAAACACTGATGTATAA
>NC_056743.1:128656925-128709425 GCF_019279795.1 Protopterus annectens
TCTGCAGAAGAAATATCTGTTGTAGAGTCCATCATCCAGTCAAGCTCCTAACCTCCTCTCAGGCCTCCCAGCTATTATGATAATCTTGAGACAGGTGGGATTGATCTACTTGCATGCCTCGTAGGTGAACCCTCTCATGCCTATATGGTTATCTGAAGTACAGGGTGCATTGATTATGGCAATGTCTGGGGTTACTTGGGAGACACATGCCCACAAGTTTTATGAGTGGCCCATTTCCAGATCTAAAATGATAGCAGTACGACTCTTTGAGGTGACTCATGTAATAACAATTTGATTAGATGCAGAAAGCATATATAGCAAGACGACTATGTTAGAAATGCTTGAAACAAACCAGTTTAAGACTTTACTGGCTACTCTTAAATAGTGGTGTGTCAAGCTGACCCACAAGATGTCAAAAGCTTTTTTGATTTTGGTGGAAAAAATATCATGTTTTGAGAATGTGTTTAAAGAGTCATTAACTGATAAAACTGTAATTAAGTTGAAAGGGATCATGACTTCTATTTTATGCTTCAAATGTGGAAAGGGGTCATATTACTAATATTTTTGTGAGGGGTAAGCAAGAGTCTGCCATTCTTGATACCAAGGACATGGGGTGATGAGGCCATGTAAGGTGACTGAATCAAAACTGGACTTGTTGAGATCATATTCTGTTATTCTGATCCTTCAAAACAAGAGAAGTGTCTACTAAAAAGAGAGAGACAAGGTCTTTAAAGACTCTCAGATTCTGCTATCACAGTTACCTTAGTAAAAGCCCATTCTCCAAAATCTGTTGAGATTGCGTGCATTCATTGGGTGAAAAGTCCTACCCAGTCATCTAGGTGGAGATACAGACAAACTTTGGAATGACATACAACCAGTATCTGGGGTGGACTATCTGATCTATGATGCAATCATGAGGGAGGATTTTCTCTTCTTTAAGGAAATATGGAGACTGTAGCAGAGGGCTAAGTCAACTGGTGCAACCGTTACCAGAGAGGCAGAACCAAAACTTGCTATTTGCTTACAGGGCAAAGTGCCTCAATCAACCCTGAAAATGTTATTGGCAAGGGCTATATGAAGCCCTGTGTTACTGTGGAAAGAGAACTCTGGGAAGATGAAAGTAGGGAGACATAGGCCCCTGCTTCTCTGGAAGGTAGAGAATCCAGGTAACGGTAGGAGAAAATGAGTGACCAATGGTGAGATAAATGTCCCAGGAACCTAGGATTGAGGGGAGGAGTTGCAAAGAAATGTTGAGGAAAGTGAGGAACCTCAGATTCCTGAAATGATGGTAAAATTGCAAGAAAGGATTAAAGAAAGAAAATCCTTCAAACAGCAAAGGAGACCTTGATTCAAGGGAAAATAGGGAGGGTTATTTGGAACAATGGAGTGAGTTATCCTTCCTCATATAGGAGAGGAGCATGCAGGACCCTCTGCCTGCCTTAGTTGGGAAGAAGGTAGAGCCTTCTGCATCTTGTAATGTAACCAGTGAAGGAGAACTCAGTTTATCCAGGCTTCCCGTAATTCATTTGAGCTTTAAAAGAGCCCAGTGGGAGGATCAGCCTATGTCTTGGGCCTGGGAGAATGTATGCTGAATACTGGGGAGAGGATTCCCCTGTTGGATGTCCACCAGTCTACCAATACTTTGAAGTATAACATGACTTACTATGTTGAAAAGCAAAGGAAAGAGAATATTACATACCAATTGCTTGCATTTTAGACCCTTAGAACAATAGTTATAAAAATTTCCACAGCCATACATCCAGGGTCACTTGGGCATGAGCAAAACTAAATTGAGCAGCCATTGCTAGGCACCATTGGTCAATGTTATGAAAAGATCTAAATCTACTGTACTAGGTGTTCTAAATGTTAAAAGACAGTACAAAATTATGACTAAATTTTTTTAAAATTCTGATGCTAATATTCAAGATGCCATTTGAAACAACTGCAAGGGTTATTATAGGAACTCTGGCCGTGCCTAACAATGGACAGCAATATAGTGGCCTGTGTAGTGATGTTAGATTGTACCACTAGATAGCCTGAGGCTATTCTTCTCGTAAAAGCAAATTCTAAAGTTATTGCAATATAATTTGTTCTGTTATTCTCCTGGGTAGGCATCACTAAAGGAGACTTTGATGGACCAGGACCTCCATTTTGTATCAAAGATCATGCAGCATCTTTGACAGATCTCCCAGAGGAAGCAGGTAACAACTTCAGTTTACCACACCAAACTGATTGTTTGATGGAGAGGTACAATAGTACTTCAAATGCTAAGAAATTGTTGAGAAAGAGAAACAAATGAGACCATTTATTGATGTTTGGTATTCTATATGAAGGAGGTATTTGAAGCCTCTACAGGATTTAATCTTTTTGAATTATTGCACGGCAGGCACCCAAGAAGGATGATGGATATAATAAAGGAAAATTATGAGGAAGAGCACCCCCTTTTTAAGAATGTAGTAGCACACTATATTGATTTAACAGAAAGGATGAAGCTAATAATGGCTATTGAGCAGATGTATCTGGAGAGGACACAAGTTAGTTAACAAGGAGAATATAATAGAAATACCTGGATAAAGGAATTCCAAATGAGAGACCATGTCATGGTTTTGGACCCCCACAACCAAGAATAAGTTCCTAGCCAAGTGGCAAGGACTTTATGAAGTCACTAAATAGGTAAATAAAGTAAAACATGAGGTGAGACAGTAAGGGAAAAGGTCCACTGAACAAATGTATCATATAAGTGTACTGAAGCCTTGGAAAGGAATTCACATAAATATACAGTATATGCTATCATTGGTTACTGACAAAGAGCAAGAGAAATGAATGTTATCTACACCCAAGTGCTGGTGTGTGACACCCTCTCTAAATCACAGAAACAGGAGGTCCAAGAATTGCTTTGTGGAGAAACAGAGACATCTTCTCTGAATTACCAGGCTGTCTCAACCTTGTTAAGCACTACATAGAAATTGTTCCAGGAAGAATCTTAATTTTAAGCCCTATAGAATACCAGAAACCCAGAAATAAGCAATGTGAGAAGAGATCAAAACGATGTTAAAACTAGGAATAATTGAAGAGATGACTAGTGAGGTGAACAGCCCTGTTGAGCGAGTACCAAAACTGAACAGTATTGTTAGTATTAGTACTGACTATCATGGTCTTCACAGAGGGATATTGGTAGATTTCCTTAATCAAAGAGAAGACGAGGCTTTCATAACTCTGGGTGGTCTTTTCCCATACACTGCCCTTTGGCTGCCAAACTGTCCTGGCCCCAACACAAAGATTACATGAATCGAATGCTGTGAATCCAACAGTCTTGCACAGTGGCTTACTTGGTTGACAGAGCCGTCCACTGAAAGGACTGGGACTTTCATCTTCAGAAATATCAGGCCATGATGAACTTTCTGAGCTATTTCAGTTTTACTCCAAAATGCATCATGTTATGACTGATGTTAGGTATTTGATGTATTTTATAAGGCAGGGATTAAATAAGTTCCAAAGAGAGAGAGACAGAGAGAGGAACAGTGGAAGAATAGCCAGTTCCTTGGTAAAAAAAAACAAAAGTACAAAAAAGCAAATACGGGAGTTCAAGGACTTACAGGATACCAAGCAAAATGTATTCCAGAGTTTGCCTGTATAGCCTGTTTACTAACAAAATATGACTAAAGGCAAAATGTCAGAATAAGCCATGTCTTTTCCAAAGACTGTTGAGGCAGTTAAGAGACTTAAACAAAGTCTCAATGCTTTGCTTGACTTTTCCAAACCTTTCACTGTTTACAGGGAAATCTCAGATACTGGGTCACAGAGAGCAGATTGGGTGTTCCTCCTGAACTATTGTCTGGGCAAAAACTAAGTAAAACTGTGAACAGATACTCCACCATTGAGAGGGAATGATTAGTGATAAAGTATGTTTTAGGATCCCCATGATACTATTTACCTTGAAGGGAATTTATTGCCAGTTATGTACCATGACACCCCCCTTTACTAGCTTCACTGACTTTACTAGAAGAAGGAATTCAATGCAAGCTCTGCAGTAGGGCCTAGCACTCCAGTCCATTTCACTTTTCTGTTTAGCACCACACTGGTGTTTACCATAATGATGCAGCTTGGTATGTACCTATGAACATATCTATTGATCTGTGAGGATCTTAAGCCTAGTCTTACATTCCCATAGCAGTTTTAGCCCTTATATTTGCATATGAATAACCCAGAGATGGGCTACATGAGCGTATGTTGGGACATGTTTTCCCTGGCTATAGGTTCATAGGTGCTTATTAGGCTATTGATCTTAAGAAACCTGGAATAGGGGTGCTAAACTAGGGGTGAATTTGCAGTTAGTTATCCATTCAGTCAAATTACTTTTGAAAAGAGTAAGAGAGGTATCTTGATTTGTGTGGATTAGAAGATGGTTCTAAGCCGCGGTGGTGCAGCGGGTAGCGTTGTCGCCTCACAGCAAGAGGTTCTCCTGTTAGATTCACGGCTGGAGCGCCTTCTGTGTGGAGTTTGCATGCCCACCCCATGGTCGAGTGATGTTAAAGGCATGCAGGTAGGTGCGAGCATTAATGGACGTGCCTTCGTTGAAGCTTGGGCCTTGGGCTGGCAACTCAGCACCGTAAAATCCACTGTCAATCATGAGTGGACCAGAGTTCGGCTGTTGTGACCCCTAACCGGGAAAAGCCAAAAGACTAAAGAAGATGGTTCTT
The DNA here is from genome assembly GCF_019279795.1 of Protopterus annectens. Taxonomy (NCBI): domain Eukaryota; kingdom Metazoa; phylum Chordata; order Ceratodontiformes; family Protopteridae; genus Protopterus; species Protopterus annectens. The sequence goes on from NC_056743.1 coordinate 128,661,626, forward strand.
TAGGTGATGTATTCTCTGTGATACAAACCTATCCCTCAGACATGTTCAATGTTTTGCAAATGAGATTGAGATCCCTCACATGGGTCTTTGTTTATTTTTTTAAACACCTTTAGTGAATTATCACGTGACAGGCAAATTTACATTTATACAAAAGTAATCAAACAATATTAACAAATCAACATTAATAACCATTATATTTCACATATATTGCTATATATCATATAACCTAAGCAACATTACATAAATTATTCAATTCCTGCTTCTTTTTTAAACATGAAACATCTTTATTAAACCATCACTTACAACATAAGCAATCATACATTTATATAAATGAAAACAAACCACACCGACACAATCCTAGTTGCAACCATTTTACATCACAAACCATACTGACATACTCCCAGCTGCAAACATTATACGTCACTTACAATTTACCCAAGCATTTTCAGTCAGACATTACATAGCTCATTTAAGTCCTGCCGTCTTTTAAACCTCATTCATCTCCTGTATGTATTGTTCCCAGAATTCCCATTTTTTTCCTATGTAGTTTGCTCCTACCCTTTTCTAAAGATCTCAGTTCCAGTTGTTTTCTCTCTTACTATATTCACTACCTAATATATTTGGTTTATGATACCACTGGAGTTGTGAATATGCAACAGGTCTGTAAGAGTAAGATCTGTTGCAAGAGGCAGATGTTGACCATCGATAAACCTGTATGACATTTAGAAGAGGGACAAGGTTTTGGGATAGTCTGTAGTGTTTTTATGATTTTGACCCTGATTTTTTTTAGTAAGGAAGTGTTGTAGTCATTCCATTTATGACAAGTGTTTTGACAGGTACATACTAAAAAGGGTATTATACTCAATGGTCATCCTAATGAGTGGTGAATAACGTGGAATGTTTCCTTCACTAAATCTGGAAGCAATATCTTTAGATGTAAGCTGCGTGATTATGGGAGTGGCCCAAGGACTGAAGCCTGGGGGTCACATCTATTGTCATCACAAACCTCCTTTTTACCATTTTCTACATGGGGTCAGGGTGTTGCATCAACTGGTGCCATCACTCTTGATTCAATGCCAGTATCTTGCCTTTGTCTCCAGTCATGCCTGACTGTTGAAGGTCTTCTCCATACAATCCTTCCATCTCTTTGCTGCATGCCCTTGTTTACTCTTGCCTTCTTGTTTGTCCCAAATCATCTTCACCAGATTGTCTTCTGCTTTCCTGCATGTGCCCAGTCCATTGTAATCTGTTCTCTTTGACCTTCTCTGCAATTGGAGCAGCCTGGGCTTCTGCTCTGATGTCCTTATTTCTTCAGCTGTCCTGTAGTTTTCATGCTACCACTCATCTTAGGCACTTCATCTTCATCACCTCTAACTTCAACTCTTCTGCCTTCACTGCCCAAGTTTCTGTACCATAGAATAGTACTGGTCACAGCACTGTTTTGAACCCCTTTCTTTTCAGGTTCTTTGGCATTCTTCTGTTATATACTACCCCTGACATTCTGTGCCAGTTGGCTGCAGACGTTCTGATTCTAACTTTGACCTACTTATTCAGATTTCCCTTCTCTTCAGCCAGTCTTCCCAGGTACTTGAATCTGTCAACTTGTTCCACTATTTTCTCTTCTATCTCAGTTCTCAACTTCTTCTGGTTTCTCCCATTTGCTGCTATTGTAGCTCCCTAATCTGTACTCACTTTAATCTGTGTGCTTTCAGTTTTGCTTTTCTTTCCCCATCCTTTGCTGAGGTTCTTATTCAGAGTATGCCTGTAATGTCACATTGTCTGCATAGAGCAGCACTGCTGATCTGTCCCCTCTGACCTGTTTGCTAATTTAGTCCATCACCAGTATGAAGCTGTACCTAAGTACTTAAAGTATCATACAGTAATGGTGCACCTTTAGTGACTGATGTTTTGGAGGAGGTAGAGCTGTCCACTCTAATTTTCTGGGTTCTGTTTGTGAGGCAGTTTGCCATCCAATAAATTACATAGGGACTAACATTTAGTTTGGAGAGTTTATCTTTCATATATGAATACGGGATGGTGTTGAATGCTTTTGCAATGTCTAGATATGAGGTGTGCACTGTTTTATCCTCATCCATTGCTTTAGTAACTGTTTGAAGAAGTCATCCAGATTAAGTAGACAGGACCTGCCCTTGATAAATCTGAACTGGGTTGGGTCAGTTACCTGTACATTACATAATTCCTTATTTATTAACTCCAAAATGATCTTTTCCATAGCAGTACAGATGAAATGGGTCAGACTTGTAGGTCTATAATTACTCGGGTCTATTGAAGCCCAATCTTTGTACTAGGGAGTGACTGTTTCTGTCCTCTATTCATCCAGCATGAAGCCTGTTTTGAGGCTAATATTGAATAGCTTCTGTAGGGGATCTGATAAATCCTGTTTCATGTAGACCAGTAGGCAGCCTGGTATACCATTTGGCTCCATTGACATAGTGTTCTAGGCCATACACAGCACCTTAAGAACTTGTTCTTGGGAGATTTGAGGGGGTGTAGGTATGGTTATGGGACCTTGAAATATTAATGGGGAGCTAGGGGGTAGGGTTTGAGCTGAATCTGTTTGCTAGTAGATAAGTTATGTCCTCTGAGTCCAGGTATGTAATATCATGCACTATTATTTCTGCACAGTGCTGGACATTATTACTGTGATTTGTAACATAATTAAACATGGCTTTGTGGTTATCCTTTGCCTGGATGGATATTTTTATCTCGCATCTGGCTTTGATTTATTTAATCAGAGTCCAGAAATCGTTTTTTTAGTTTAGTAGGGGCATCTTGAGAGTTAGACTTATTTTTGCATGCAATGATTTTTTTCTTTTATTACAGATCCTGTTTATATTTGGATTCCACCATAAACGCTTATTTTTTTAATTTGGCATTTTTTTTATTTCTGAGGGGAACAGATGCATCTATGCAGATATTAACATTTGCATAGAATTTGACACTGAAGGATTCCACATAAGCACTGGGGTCATCAAAATGGAAGGGGCTTTTGAATTTAGCCAGGCCATCACTCAGATTTAGTAATCTAGCCTTTACGTAATCTCTGAATACTGAGGTATTAGAAACTGCTTCAAGTCTTATTGTGAGTGCAATTGACTAGTGATCTGATTTTCTCAAGGAGAAAGTTACAATTGGTGGGGATCAAAGCTGCCCCATAATGGAAAGGATCAAGTCCAGAATTTTGTTGCCCTTGGGTGGGGTGCAGACTACCTGGTCCAGGAAATTTGTATTGATGTCAAGCCTCTGAGCATACATGTTTGAGGATGTATAAGTTTTCAAATTAATGGAAGGGTAGTTGAAGTCTCATAGGAGAATGATCTTGTGCTTAATAGGGACTCCACACTAGTTAAGTGGATAGGAGCTTTGGACCAAGTGGGATATGGAGGGGATCTTATAGTTAGGAATGATATGATAAGGGGTTTTATTAATAGTAAATTGGATATGGTGGAATTCCAGGTCTTTATCTTTTCTAAAAGTCTGGGAATTAAATATTTTTTTAGACTATAGATACACTGCTGCCTTTAGTGCCTTCATTTAATGTGGTGGGCCTGGTTGTGTGATAGACATTGAAACCCTGCACTGATTGAGTCCTTTCAGTGGTCTTGAACCAGGTCTCTGTGATGACGTGTATCAATTTTTTTTCTAGGGTAAGGAGAGCTTGTAGGGAGATGGTCTTTCTAGGGTTTACAAATCTTCCACTGGGTTCAACACCAGTAGCTTCAAGCTATTGAGGGAGGAGGGGAAATCTGTAACATAACATAGCTCCAATGGGAAATGTCAACTGGGTGGTACTGGTAGGCAGAGGGAGGGTTCTTCAGTAATTCAGTGCTAAGAATATGGCTGAAGTGGAATATCAGGAAAAAGGGACAGCAGATTTACATTATAGTAAATTCATACTAGCTAGGTCACTGAATTTATGGTGTGGCAGAAGCTGCTTGTTATACAATCCAGATAAGTCTAGATGGTTTTGTGAAAGACAGGCACACTGAGGCCAGAGATGTCAGTTTGAGGGAAGGAGTCCTGCTTTAGAGTTTTGGCACTGACATGGAAGCATATTTCTTAACCTCCAAGCATTAAGCATCATATGAGAGGGTCAGAAAGCGGAGACATTTCTTATTTTTCAAAATAGAAGGTCTAAAAATACTAGAACCTATATCAATAGTGGTAGTGAATCTTTGTATAGGCTTAGTTAATGTATTTAAAAAGTATGTTCTCATAAAAAGGACTGATTTCATGAGGTACATCATAAATTAAGGAGGGCCAAGTCTAAATCTGAAGGCCAAAGTCATAGTGTTGCACCTAAATCATAGCAGCTGAGAAGTATGCATTGAATTTCTACTCATTGGGATCCAGAGTAATTTTATCAGAAAACCTTTGGAAGGGATTTGTGTGTCAGATGTTTTAGCTTTAACTCATCCAACAATGCCAGAGACTTTTGATTTGCTTGTCTGAAAGACGGTGCTTGAAACAAATCATATTTTACTAGTGCAATCTCAGGCAAGGAGAGACTTTAAGCTTAAATGATGTGTGTTTAGTTCTGTTAGAAGCTGTTACCTTAGAATCTTTCACTATAGAGGTACAGTTAAGATTGTCAGCCCTGACATTTGTGATGTCACTACCATACAAATGTTTCAGGTACAGCAAGTAAATTGAACTATTAATTTCATGCTGAAATTGCTCCACTGTGGAGGCTTTATTTCCCAACTATACCTGTTATTTGGTTCCTGTTCTGGTAACAACACCCTAATTTTTTGTTTGAATAAAATCACTATACTTACAAGAAATTTTGTGTATCTGCTGCCTGAAACTTCTGCAGTATGCATACGTACATACATGAATGTGTGTGTGTGTGTGTGTGTGTGTGTGTGTGTGTGTATATATAAACATATATGTATATATAAACATATATATATATATATATATATATATATATATATATATATATATATATATATTTAAAAACATTGAATATACCACTGTACATGTGTAAAGTCTCATTAAGAGTAAACAGACTACAAATGAACTATGCAAGAATGAATGGCACAAAATCCCTCTCACAAAAATAACATATTCCAGATGTGGATGGTTGGCTGCCAGCTTTAAAAGAAACTGGTGTCAACATTATGTCCTATAGCATTTTTTACTTACTTTATTGGTTAGTGAGTTACATGCACTATGTACAAAAACCTACTCCTAAGCAATTTAGCAATACTGTTAAGTTAAGCAACTTAGAATTACACAGTAGACAGGCAGAAACTAAGGGAATAAAAATAGAACTATACAAAGCCATGCAAAAAGAAAGCATGTAATGCTTGTATCTGTTCCTTGAGCATCGGTTATGGAGCTGATACCACCATGCACAAAGTAAGCACCTACTGTTTGTATCAGTTCTTTGGTCACTGGTTATGGAGCAGATTCTGCCAGTTGCAAAGTAAGTACCTACTGCTTATATCTGTTCTTTGGGCATTGGTTGTGGAGTTGATGCTACCATGCAAAAAGCACGTAATTATTGCATCTGCTCCTTGGTCATTGGCTTTGGAGTTGATGTTGCCATGCAAAAAGAAAGCAAGTGACCATTATGTGTGTTCCTTGGGCATTTTGTTATGGAGCTGATGCTGTCATGCACAAAATAAGCAGCTAGTGCTTGTTTCTCTTGCTTGAGAGCTGAGTATTTAGCTGATGCTGGCAGTTGCAAAGTAAGCACCTACCACTTGCATCTGTTCCTTCAGCACTTGTTATGGAGCTAAAGCTGCCACACACAAAGTAAGGTCCTACTGCTTGTATCTCTTCCTTGGGCACTGGTTGTTTAGCTGATGCTGCAATGCACAAAGCAAGCAATTACTGCTTGTATCTGTTCCTTGAGCTTTTGTTATAGAGCTGGTGGCACCACACACAATGTAACCACCTACTTGCTTGCATTTGCTTGTTGGGCAGTGGTTATTGAGCTGATAATGCCATGCACAAAATTTGCAGATACTGCTTGTATCTGTTTCTTGGGAGCCGAGTATGGAGCTGATGCTGCCAGGTTTAAAATAAGCACCTAGTGCTTCTGTCTGTTCCTTGGCACTGGTTATGGAGCTGATCTTGTCACACATAAAGTAAGCAATTACTGCATGTATCCATTGTTTTGGCATTGGTTATAGGGCTGATGCAGTAATGCACAATGAAAACACCTACTCTTTGTATCTGTTCCTTGGACAATGATTGTGCAGGTCATGCTGTCATGCACAAAGTGAGCACCTCCTGCTCGTATCTTTTCCGTGGGCAGTGGTTATGGAGCTGATGCTGCTATGCACAAACTAAGCACTTACAGCTTGTGTCTGTCCCTTGGGCACTGGTTATGGGGCTGATGCTGCCATGCACAAAGTATGCAGCTACTGCTTGTAGCTCTTCCTCGGGAGCTGAGTATGGAGCTGATGCTGCCAGGTGCAATGTGAACACATACTACATGTATCTGTTCCTTGGCACTGCTTATGGAGCTGATGCTGCCACATACAAAGTAAGCAATTGCTGCTTGTTTCCATTGTTTGGACATTGGTTATGGGGCTGATGCTGTCCTGCACAAAGTAAGAGTATACTCCTTGTATGTGTTCCTTGGGCTCTGGTTATGGAGCTGATGGGCCATGCACTAAGTAAGCACCTACTGCTTGTATCTGTTCCTTAGGCACTGGTTATGGAGCTGATGCTGACACACACAAAATAAATAATTACTACTTGTATCCATTGTTTGGAATTGGTTATGAGGCTGATGCTGTCATGCATAAAGTAAACAATTACTGCTTGTATCTGTTTCTTGAGCAATTGTTATGGAGGTGATGCTGTCATGCACAAAGTAGGTGCCTACTGCTTGTATCTGTTCCTGGGGTATTGGTGATGGAACTGATACTGCCATGCTCAAAGGAAAAAAATTACTGCATGCATCTGTCCTTTAGCATTAGTTTTGGAGCTGATGCTGCCACTCACAAAGTACCTACTGCTTAAATCTGTTCCTTGGACATTGGTTATGGAGCTGATGTTGGCACTTACAAAATAAGCACCTACTGCTAGTGTCTTTTTCTTTGGCACTGGTTATGGAGCTGATACTGCCATGCAAAAAGAAAGCATGTAATGGTTCTATCTGTTCCTCGGTCATTGGTTATGGAGCTGATGCTGCCATGTAACGACTAAGCACTTACTACTTGCATCTGTACCTTGTGCATTGTTTATAGAGTTGATGCTGCAGTGCAAAAATAAAGCACCTACTTACATGTATGTGTTCACTGGGCACTGGTTATGGAGCTGATACAAGCACTAGCTGCATGTTTTGTGCATGACAGTATATCTTCCTTGAGAGCTGAGTATAGATGATACTCATATATGATGCTACCAGGTGCAAAGTAAGCACCTACTGCTTGTATCTGTTCCTTCAGCATTTGTTATGGAGCTGATGCTGCCACCTGCAAAAAAAGCACATACTGCTTGTATCTGTTCCTTGGGCACTGATTATGGAGCTGATGCTGCCACACACAAAGGAAGCTTCTACTGCGTGCATCTCTTCCTTGGGTACTGGTTATGGAGCTGATGCTGCCCTGCACAAAGCAGGCAATTACTGCTTGTGTCTGTTCCTTGAGCATTTGTTATGCAGCTGATGCTGCCACCCACAAAATAAGCACCTACTACTTATATGTATTCCTCGGTCACTGGTTATGGAGCTAATGCTGCCAGACCCAAAGGAAGCACCTACTGCTTGCATCTGTTCCTTGGGCAGTGGTTATAGCCTGATGCTGCCGTGCATAAAGTAAGCAATTACTGCTTGTGACTTCCTTGAGCATTTGTTATGGAACTGATGGTGCCACACACAAAGTAAGCACCTACTGCTTGTTTTTTTTTCGTTGGTCACTGGTTAGGGAGCTGATACTGCCATGCACAAAGTCAGCAACTACTGCTTGTATCTTTCCTTGGGCATTGGTTATGGAGCTGATGCTTACATGCACAAAGTAAATGGAAGCTGAGTATGGATCTGATGCTGCCAAATGCAAAGTAATCGGTTATTGCTTGCATCTGTTCTTTGGGTATTCGTTATGGAGTTGATGCTGCCATGCATAAAGAAAACAGTTACTACATGTATGTTTTCCTTGAGCATTGGTTATGGAGCTGGTGCTGTCATGCGCACAGTAAGCACCCGACTGCTTGTACCTCTTCCTTGGGTACTGGTTATAGAGCTCATGCTGCCACGTGCAAAATAAGCACCTACTGCTTTTATCTGTTTCTGCAGGATTGGTTTTGGAGTTGATGCTGCTATGCACAACATTAGCACCTACTGTTGTTAGTTGTTCCTTGGGTTATGGAGCTGATGCTGCCATGTACAAAGTAAGTACCCACTCCTTGTATGTGTTCCCTGCCTGCTGTGAAGACAGACTAACAAGATACTACTGCTCTGAATTTGGGTCCGTCATTTCAGTGGATTTATCGATTGGCACATGATATAAAACATAATTTGCCTTCTAAAACTTTGTTTCCATGGCTTGAACTTCAAGATCTTGAATGAAAAAAGTGCTTTTAGGGATGTCTGTTGATTTTTTTTTTTTTACTTTGCTTTGCAGTTTAATGCTTTAATGTATATTAATAATTGTGCATTACTCCTTATGATTTAAGACTGACTCTTGTTTAAAAATATGTCTGAGGTTGATGGCTACACTTGAGCCTCTTACGTAGTATCTGTACCATTAAATCAATAGCATTAAAACTTTTGTGATAAGAAGACATGCTAAACTGAGCCTGTGTAAATGATTAAATGATGACGTGTTCTGCTGGAATTGAGCCAGAGTCTGAGCAGCCGGGCAAATGTAAGCAGCATGTTTTAATGACTATAACGTATTGATGCACGATAATTTGTAGTATCCTAAAATATTCCCCACACATATAGAAGGGAGGAATCTGTACATAGTTCATAGGTTGGTACTAGGCTATCGGCCCTAGGGCCTATACAAGCCTATCCATAACAATTCCCTGGCTAATTCTTCACACAATATTTACTTCCCTGTTTATGTTTAAGAATGATGGCCTTACCAATGTAAAAGTTTGCACTAAAATATCTGTTGCAGATTTATTTCCTGAAGGTGAAATATTATGAATAGAAGTAGAAAAATCAACAGCATACAATACTTTTAGTTCCATTATTTGAAGGTAGATGGTTGAATGACGAATGGTGGATTTGTTACAAAAATGTACAAGCATTTTGGCCTTGGGTTGAACTGTAGAACTGCAGACTGGATATGCCATGATGCAGGTAGTCATTAGAAGTGAGGTCTACATATTTATGCATGCATCTATGTATTTATGTATGCATAATGTTTTGTTAACTCATTTAATCCTACTAGGATCAAACCCAGAGGTGGAAAAACATGCAAATTGCATGAATTAAGAACAGTTTTAAAAGCAAAACATTAGAAGTAGTTACATACAGATTTTTTCTTCAACTAAATGCATTCCAATAGCTGGTTGCCATTTACAAATATCTGCCAGCAAATAAACTTGGTTCAAGCTGTACAAATGGTATTCCTACTGCTAAAAGATTCTAGTCTTTGCTATACTCACATGTACACACACACACACTTGGGTGATGTCTGGCTCCTGACATTTTTCAAAAGCATAGATAATACATAAATGTAGGCGGTTACAGAGAAAAAATGCAGCATTCAATGTTGACCTATAATGATATTTATTAAAAAAAACCCTGTAACACTGTATCTGGAAAGCCTTTAGGAGTAGGTGGGTGTAAATTAAAAAAGTGGTAATGAAAGCAAACTTTACCATATATAGCCCAGACATAGGGGAAACCACCCCTATATAAAAGTCTTTCTAAGCAAATTTACTCTTTTTACATGAGAAAGATTCTTCCTAATTGACTACCTAAGAACAAAACAAAAAAAGACAATGACTAGCAAGCAATATGGAATTATAGAACCAGGAAGGGGTAAAATCCTGTTCTACAAAATTTTTCACCAGGCAAAAGGCTTTAATGTTTAGTGTCTCTCCTTGCTTGTTATATGGAACAAGATATGTAAAAAAATAAATAACTCTGTAGTTGTCATATGAAAATGATCCAGGTTTTATGTGTTAACTCAATAATGCAATTCTCTGCTTTCAAGCTATTTTCAGACATACACAGGGGTAAGTAGAGTTAATGAATTAAGCTGATTCTGTGAACACTAACATATATGACTCCTGGAGTGCACTAAATGCTGCCTCTTTTCAAAGCTTGCATGTCTCTCTTATAAAATCCAGCTAGAAAGCTTCTCTTCTCTTCAGATCTGACACAATGGTCTTAAAGGTCTCTACTGCACACATGATGTTGTTGTTGTGTCTTTTGCCTTTTCCCGGTTAGGGCTCGCCACAGCGGAACTCCGGTCCGCTAATGATTGGCAGTAGATTTTTACGTGCCGAGTTGCCGGCCCTGACACACAACCTTCAACTAAGGTACGCCCATTCACGCAGGTCTCCACACAGAAGACGCTTTAGCTGAAAATCGAACGGGACAACGTCTTACTGTGAGGCAATAGTGCTACCGCAGCACCACCATTGCAGTTCCTCTACTGCACACATGCAAATTACGTAATTCTACTCATAGCTACGTACGTGATTTGAAAGGCTTATTTTTTATTTGTGAAGTCCACCAAATGTATTATTTAAATGCAAAATAGAAGTATTATCCCTCGATGAAGGTTAGTTTTATTTTTACTGATGAGATTCTTTCAGAGTTACAGAATATTAATTTTCAGTATATAACATAATATAGGTCAGGCTTTTGTCTCAGTGACTATACTAGCAACAACACAATTAAAAAGATTCAGAAACAGACAAGCGATGAGTGGTCAAAGAATATCAGACTAAACTACCCTGGGTCATTTATTACTTTAAGACAGAGAGCAATGTTATAAACAGTGTGTAGCTGATGTCACTGCGGGCAACAGTTAGAGTATGTAAAAAAATGTGAATTGACTTCATTTGGTAAGGCTGTCAGGTCTCTCCACATCAGCGGTGCACCCATGCTAAATCTTGCACTGTAATCATTGTAGGGCTATTATTGGTTCATCAGGCCACAGCAGTTATACACCATTATTTTATGCACTTTTTTGCTTTGTTATACTTGCATAAACTATAATAGCTAGGACCAAGACAATAACATCTGTAGCAAAGGGCCAAAATATGTTTCTTAAATTTGGCTGTATGATAAATATTTACTTAATAAAGGTGTTTTACTTTTGTTTTGTTTTTAACTCATTAAGTGAATTTGATGATAATACATGTATATGCACTTCAAAAAAATTATTACTCACATTTTTTCAACAGACTCTGAAGTAGTTGCAAAAAAATCCCCCATATTCAAACAGCTAGAACTTCTCAGTCTTTAGAAGGATCATTTCTTGCAACTTATTTGATGTGATAAAGCCAAATGCTAATGCAGACCTAGTATTAGTTACAGTTAAACGTGAAGGTGCCCCATGCCACTAGCTTCCTATTTGAGAATGTTCTTCATACCCTGATCATTACTGCAGTAGCCTTAGCTATATGGGTCATATCCTGCCAAGGATATAGCAGCCAGCCAGCCTCCAAAGCTTCAGGAGACCTTCCATGTACCCAAAATGCCGAGCAGCTTGAGATGAGCTGACTAAAAGACAAGTTTGGGTGCAAAGCCCTTCAGACTTTCCTGCTGTCAAAGAGTACACTCTTCTGAGGCTTTTGAGGATTAACGATTGACTTGTGCTTTCCTTAGCTGGGTAGATAAGTTCTCTTAGTGGAAACAACTTCCATTTTGTTATATTTACTAATGTTTTATTACTTTCATCTTCAGGAAAGTTCTTTGAAAGCTAGGCGTGTTGTGTTTTAATGGATGGTCTTGAGACTGTAATGCACTTTCAAACAGAGCACTATTTTTTTCTCTCTGTTTTAAAGTAGTATAAACTAACTGACAACATATTTTCTGTGGAGAAATTGTGTCTAGTTTTCCATTGTTGGGATACCTTAGTGCTGAAAGTGCTTTTTACTGCATTTTTCCTGTCAAAAAAAGTAACTTTTTTGGACTGGTAGTTTTACCAGCATTTGCTGCTTGTCTTACCTGGGAGAAAGGCACTATTTTCAGCTTAACAATGGATCAGATTATCAGTCCCTCTGTCAGTCCTTGTTCCAGGCACAAAAAGAAAAAGTTAAGCAAATAGCCTTTACCATCACAGCAGTCTAGAAATGTGCCTTGGCCATAGGTGCATGACTGTCCTTTTGTTGTACCTCAGACAAGTCATCCTTGACCCTGAATCCTTCTGGTGTGGCATCTACAGCCACTATGGACCGGGGGTTAATCGTCCTCTGTGGCTGTTGAAGCCCCCCTCAGTGGGCAAGGAAAAGTCTCTCCTGTTGGTTTTCGGAGAGGGAACAGGGAAGGCTTCCCTGTTGTCTGAATGCCATGCCCATCCGAGGGAAGCAACTGCTGCCATTAGTAAAACAGTTGACCCCATTTTTCTGTCAAGAAGAAAATAAATACCAAGCATTTATCCACTCCTCCCCACATTTCTTTGGCTAGGAGTAGTTTACTGGTTCTGGCTCAGGGATTAATTCAGGCTGTTGAACCTTCTTAATCTGAAAATGAAGATGCAGGGACAGATTTAGGGATTTGTCATCTGATTTCTGATTCAGACTTAGAGGAGAGCTCAGTTGCTTATTCGTCTGTGGGGTTTCGGTTTCTCTGAGACTATTGCTAGAATGTTCCATTGTTTTCAGTGGGAGAACACCGAGATTTCTTAGTCCCTCAAAAAATACTGAGTTGTCACAGAAGGATTTTCCAGAACCTATTCCCGTTTCTCCTGTCCCATCTGCTTTAGAGGATATGTGTCTTATTGCCTGCAGTTTTCTGGATAGTCAGCCAGCTGTCCCTAAAAAGGCAGATAAGATATATAAAGTTCCTCAGTCTTTTACAATTTTTTACACTATTCCCAAACCAGACTCCGTTGCTATATTCCTTAGTCTTAGTTGACTCCACTGTTGCTAAGCACTTACCATCCTACACTTTCTAATAAGGATGGGAGAATTATTGATAGGTATGGGGGAAAAGTGTATACTTCTTTGCTTTTCAGAATTTTAAATCGTCAGGCTCATATTTTATAGTTTCATCTAGCATATTGTAAACGTATGATGAATGTGATATCTAAAGTTTTTTCTTATGAAGAAAAACTGCTTAAATAACTTACTTTCTTCTGTTGCACTGGTCACTACTAATTAATTACATGGCCACTGGTACTATTTTAAGGTGGTTTGCTCAGAACTTCTGAGATGATTTAAAAATGCGATTTTAAATTCTCCATTAGATAGAGGTTTAGTGTGGCCCCTCTACTGCAGAGATGGTTAAAAAGTGTGATGAAAGGGGCAAGCTGATCCAGGGAATCTCGTTTTCATCCCTCCTTTTCCAAATTATCTACGGTATTTTCTTTCTCCTCATCCAGTTTTGACAAAAAAAAAAAAAAAAAAAAACAGAATAAACCGTCTCAAGAAAATTCACATAAACAGACTTTTAAGAAGTGGCAAGGGTGTTCCAAAATCAAGTCTCACACCTCCAAAAACCCAGAACAGTCCAACAAGTCTGAATGTCTGTTCACGAGACCTTGTGACTCCCTCCAACCATGACTCCTTTTCTCTTCTAGAAAGTCTGAATCTTCATTTTTCTCTTTGGCAACAGATTGTTTCAGACAAATGGGTTCTGAAAATTATTCAACAGGGCTACACATGGAAGTGGGAGAAATCCCTTCTTTCAAGGGGGTAATACCTCATCCTGCAGATCAAACTCTTCTTTTGTTCTACCTGTTCTTCATCACAAGGAGTGATAGAACCAGTTCCTCCTCCCCAGGGAGGGGGGGGGGTGTGTTGATATTTAAGGATGTCCCTAGTGCCAAAGGAAGAAAGAAAATGCTTGGAGACCAGTTCTGGATCTTTCTTTCCTAAACCTGCTTGTGATAGTGCCCAAATTCAAAATTATATAATTTCACAACCTGTTTCCTCTTTTTACTCTTTCGAGTTTCCTGCTAACACTAGACTTAAGAGATGCTTATCATCACATCCGTATTCATCCACGTTTCAAGCGTTTCTTAAAGTTTTGTGAGTCTGGATCAGATTATCAGTTATTTGCCTTACCCTTTGGATTATCCAATACACAAAGAGTTTTCACAAGGTATCTAGCTCCCAATTATAGCTCATTGCATGCTACAGGGAAAGAGAAAAATTTGGTGGCAGCAACAGATATCCTTAAATACTACTCCAAAGTAACCAGTCACCACTGATTTTTCAGACTTTCCTTGGGGAGCAGTTACAGGAGGGATAAAAACGCAGGGGGGTGTGGGACATCAAAGACAAATGCAAATACATAAATATCAGATGCTTGCCCTTATCAAGGCACTCAACTCTCTGAACCACCTTTGGTCCCTGGGACCTCTTCAAGTGGTTATAGACAATACCACAGTCAGGTAGTTCATCAACAAGCAAGAGGGACCAGGTTGTACCCCCTACATTTAGCCAAAGCAAAATTATGAGGCAGACAAGCTGAGCAGGACCAGGGAGCAGAGTAGGTTGTCTAATGCTATTACATTTTGTTATACTCAAGATGACAGATGTATTCTGGGCAGGGTGAAGGCCCACTCTATCAGGGTCTTGGCTTCATTTAGACTTTTGAAAAGGGTTGGATTCTAGAAGTATTTTTAGAAGCTGCTACTTGGTTCTCTGCACATACTTTTACAAAGCACTGTTAGTCTGATGTTTAAGGGGCCTATGGCTTGAAAACAGCCACTGGCAAGATTTATTTGCTTTGAATGTGGGTTTAAATGTCATTTCAATGAATGTGTGTTTACTGTTAATGACAATGTTCTCATTGTGAGACTATATTGTTTCATTTAGAAAATCTCTATCAGTGTTTGTGCTATAAAATTTGAAATAAAAATTTTAAATGTAAAGAAGAAAATATTATGCATACTGAGAGGTTTGAACAGTGTTTATAGTAACTGGAGAGAAATATCCAAATAATGGGACACTGGCATGGCTGTGAGGGGGTGGGATGCTGTATGTGGAGAGGGGGGCCCTATCTATTACCCTTCCTAGGGCCTCACTTGACCCCATAGTCCTGCTCAGCAGTAAATGCTTTGTTTCTTCGTTTTGTGCGCATCGTGTGTCCATATGTGAAAACATGGTACAGGATTGGAGGAAACTCTGAAGGAACTACAGACAAGACCAGAGAGCATTGCAATTATTTTTAAAATTAACAGCAGCCTCCTAGTTATACGGTAGTACAATGAAGTAGAGAGTTTTGAGTGGAAAAGTTTTTTTTGTAACCTAATCCGGCTGAACTGGATTAACCACAGCAAGTGAATCAGCCAGAGTATTATGGACTACCAGACTGAATGTAAGCATTATTTTAATATGAATATAACCAGATTTTCTTTCTTATTTTTGGAGGGGAAGGGGGATGGTAACTTAGCTAGTGTGTGTGTGTGTGTGTGTGTGTGTGTGTGTGTGTGTGTGTTTGCATTTGTTTAAATATTTTAAAATTGAATATTTATGTTCTTTTTTTCTTCATTGTACTCTTCTGCCCTGTTTTTGTTTTGGGCTGTAGATTAAAGTAACTTGCCCTTTCAACTGCTCAGCTTAAATTCTGCCATTAAGGCTGGCAAGTGAATATTTGTGTTAATAAATTGGAATAATGTTGTCATTTTTTTAGGGGGAGGGTTGGCCAGCTGTGCTGTGGATGGATGTAACTTGTCTTTTTCATTTGGCCAGTTTAAGTTCCACCCTTAAGGTCTATTTTTGTGAATATATCTGAATATATGGTTCCACTTGAAAACATCGAAATTTTGAAATATCGAACTTCATATGGTCGAGACCATATGATTGATATTTTGAAATATCGAAATTTCAAGTGCAACCAAAAAAAAAAATTTTAAAGAAGTGTATGCAGGGGGGCAAGCCTCCCTGCACCCATCACACCCCCCTACTTTAATATTCCAACTCCAAGATCGTACTACAGTGGAGTAAAGGGAAATCTCCTGTTTAGAGCTATATGCAGAAGTGCTAAACGGAATATTTCCCGTACCCTGTCTGCAATGCTTCACAGAGATGGTACATTCACAGTCACAGTCTGCAGGGCACCTTACTGCCCTGCAGAAACACTACTTTTTTCCGTGTTTACTTACCTTTTTCTTCCACTTGAAAACATCGATCTTAAGAAAGATTGATCATATGGTCTCGACCATATGACATTTGACCTTTTAAAAGTTCAATGTTTTCAAGTGTAACCGAATATATATGCTTTTGGGGGCTGGCAGTAACTTTGCCCTTTTCATATTATGTTAAAGGCTGGCTAGTGTGTATTTGTGTGAAATTGTTTTGGATGGGGGGGGGGGTTGCTAGCTGTGCTATGGGAACTTGTCTTCTTTTGCTCAGCTTAAAGTCTGGTATTAAGGGCTGGCTAATGCACATTTGTGTGAAATAAATTAGAATATTTATGCTTTTTTTCTTGGGAAGGGGTGACTAGCTGTGTTGTTGATGAAATAACTAGTGCTCAGTTTAAAGTTGGGCATTAATGGCTAGTGTGCATTTGTGTGAAATAAATTAAAATAGTGTATGAAACACTTTTGAAACTGTCCTCAGTTTAACAGAGTGTTCTTGTCCTTGTCTTACATGTTTGGTCTGCAAGTTACTCTCATATTGTTTGCTTAGTTTACAGTCTATCCTTACACAAATAGCGTGCAATCTCTACTCTCTCTATCCCTCTTGTCTGGTGCTGTATTTGTAAATGCAAGTTGAAATGGTTCCTGATTTTGCAAAAGTTCCTAAGTTTGTTTCGTCTTATCTGTTCCTAATATAATGTGGGGTCAACTGTTAACATAAGTTACCAAATCCCGAATTAGTGGTTCAGCTCATAGGGGTATGTTGTCATTGTCATACTCAACTTTCCAAAGGAGGCAATACATTTAGTTCATGATTCTGACACTAGTTATTTGTTTGGGACAAGCCTTTCTGTAGGATGGTTCAGTATTTTGGGGTTTGATCATTGCTTCTAGCTTGCTCCTTACCAATCCTCATTTTGTTTCATTATTATTGATAAAAACAATTGTCATAGGAGGTGTTAGAAAAAAATCTGTGGGGGGGGTGTTTTAAAAAAATTCTGCTCTGGGTGTCAAATATGTTAGGTATGCCACTGGTAGATATGTTAATCTATCATACCTGTCAACTGTACAGATTTTCACAGAATGCCCTGAATTTTGCCTCATAATTTTGGTCAGTTCCTCCTTAAATTTGTGATTTTCTCAGCCTGCCTTCCATTTGGGAAGGTTGTACACCTGCAGGCTCATCCTACCAACCATTATGAAAAGTAAAGTAAAAAATAACTCAGACAACAGAGAAATATATCTGCTGCCCCTCGGCTCTTACCAGTGTTATACAGGTCCAGGTATTTAGTTTAATACCATTTTGGGTGCTTGGTGTTAAAAAAAAAAAAAATGTTGCCTTGGGCATTTTTAGACCATGCTTAAACTAGCATATGGTGATGACACATGGTTTTAGAAGTGGCAGAAAGGAACATCATTTCACAGAGAAATCTAATCCAAGTCTGAATACCAGACAGTTACCTAAGGGTCAGGGAATGTACTCTGCATAACCATTCGGCACCTCCTAGGTCCCAAGTCTGAGTACCTGACGGTTACCTAAGGGTCAGGAATGTACTCTGCATAACCATTAGGTACCTCCTAGGTTCCATGTTGTAGGAATGGGATCTAACTAGATAGGAAAATGAAAATCTCTAAATGAAAGCCAGTGGTCAACCACAGTTGCTCTAAACACAGCCCCAGCATATGTACTCAATTTTCTCATCTCCCACTGCTTGTCGTAAAAATATGTCATTAATGGAGCTAATCCCCTCTAACAAAAGGGAGGACTACCTCCTTGAGACTAATGGGCAGAATTAATGGGTCAGTTGGGGCATTTTTACTTTAAATGTTTATCTATAAGCTTTAATACCTTTTAAATGTGCTTGGATTTTTTTCTGGAAAAAATAGGTCAGTTTCTTCAGCTTCTGAGGATTTTCTGTCAGATAAAAATGAAAGGGATAGAGATAGGACATCTTCTGTTTTCTCTCCTCACATCCCAGATATTGATTCAGAAGAACGTATTTCCTCAGAATCTTTTGTGGAGTGATTTTCTTTTTCTGAAAACATGTCTAGGATGAATAATACATTTCATTGATGGTGGATGATATGCCTTCCTCTTTGAGTAAATATTATCACTTACTACATGTATATTTGCTACAACCTACTCTTATTCCTCCTGTTTTGCTAGCCTTGGAGGATTCTTTTGATATTGCCTGCAATATGCCAGAGAGTCAAATTGCATCCCCTAAAAAGGTAGACAGACTTTATAAAGGTCCTCAGTCTTACCATTATTTATTTTCTTATCCCAGATCTTACCGTGCAGCAGTTTCTGTGTCTAGCCCAGCTGCAACACAAACCTTGGTAAATACTAATCCTTCTGGAAAGAATGTAAAAGCTTTTGTGGGGTTAGGGAAGAGAATTTAGTCTTCTGCTACATTACCTTCAGAGTTCTGACATGAAAGGTAGCTGTTAGAAAGATAGATATGTACTGTAAGCATTTTCTTACTATTGCATTCTGCTCTGTCTTACATATTTACTAGGATTACTAGGAATGCAGCCTTTATTTTTCAGTGGTGGAAGAATGCGAGGTTGACCTAGTGAAATGTCACAGAAGATAGGAGCAACTCTTCCAGTAGTGAAATGTTAGGACATGTGCGCCAGTTGACTATGCACTTGTGGTTCTGTTTCTAGCATATGCATACAATCATTTTTCCCATTGTATCATCAGATCCATCTGTGGAAGAGCACTAGGTGAGACCACACTTAACCTGGTCTGTGCTGGCTCATGCCTCTGGCACTGGATTTCCAGTAGTTACTAAGCCTCACAAAAGGGGAACAGTGGTTCCATGGTCTCCTTGTTTGAGGTAACTGGGGGGTGTCAATGTTTCCATCCACAGCTACTTCTCAGCAGGGGAAGGTTAGGTTTGCTTTCTGAAAATGGCTTAGAGGTGATTCCTGTGGGCTTCCGGCATTAGTGATGGAGGCTGATGACTACCAAGGTGCAGCAGCAACTGGGGGTCTGCTTCAACAAAGTTTATTAACTTCTGTTGTGCCTTGAGGAGTTACACAACCAGCAGTAACAACTAATCAGGCCACTAGGGGGACAATCCAACCCAGAACCAAAGCCACCCCCAAGTGATGCCTGGGTTTGTTGTCTTCTTGGCTGGCTTTGTATTGAACAATACTAGGATCCTACCCTATCCCATTGTGGTGTTTTACTTGCATATCTATTATTCCCTCTTCTTTGTCCAACCCAGTTGTCCACCTTCTTTATGTCTGTGTCCATCCACTATCTCTCAAACATTTATTCTTTTTCCATTGGATCTGCTTTTGTCTATGTGACTACCCCCATTACCTGCTCTTGTCCCTCTGTCCCATTCGTAGCCTACCCTCACTGCTTCACCTACCACTGTTTACTATATATAACCTAAGGGATTACCTCACCACAAAAATACCCTTCATCCCCAACACCATTCATACCTCTGGTTAACTTTGTGCTTTTTGTTCAGCTTGCTGTTTTTCCCCCTTTCCTACTTTCCAAGCCATTTCATTCCCCCCATTTGTATGAAGAGCAGGTTTGGCACTTTGTGCATTCCCACGGTGCTGCACTGCTATTCTCATACTGAATGAGTATGACATCCAGCCATGTGGTGCTACATTGCACCCATGAACAGGGACTGACTTAGCCCTACTAGATCAAAATTGTTGTGACATATATTACATCATTCTAGCACCCTAGTGTACCTCAGCTCCAACCATGGAGCACCCAAGCATTGCTTCTGTTTAATTATGCAGTCCTTTGCTCAGCCTGATGCCTCTTTTCAATGACTAATATGTGTCTAATTAGATATTGGTCTCTCTATGTAGTGATCCCTTCAAAAATCAGTGCTCACAGGCATGCAACATTTGTCTAAGAATGCCTATTGTAATCTTGTAACACATTTTCAAGTCCTGTAAAGAAGTCAGCATAGTATCTCAATATGTAAAATGAAATAATTGCGCGGATATTTTTGTTTGCGTTCATCATCCTTACATCAGTGCATACTAAATGGTGCTTGTTTGGCTTCATAGAATGTAGAATGTGCAAGTCATGTTCTTAAGAAATCTGCAAGCAGTTGCCCTCAAGAATCTGTAAAATCACTTCCTGTATGAATTTATGAACTGATTGCTTCATAAATCTGTGGCTTGCTGTGTATTATCTGCACAAGAGCTTTTCTTCTGTATAAGATATCTGCAAAATCTTCACAACTGTAAAAATCTTGGTCTGATGCTCAAATAAGCCATACAAAGGACAAATAAACATACCTTGAGCTGCTGTAAAACCCTAATTAGATACCCAGGCATTTCTCCGTGCCTTAGCAGTAAGTCCACCCAAACATTAACCTAAATAATCGGAACTACAAGCAGTTATAGCTACCCTAAACCCCAATGAGTCATTCTTGCCAGAATCATGGACAAGCACTTCTACACAACGTCTGTAGCCAACCTGACTGACTCTGTAGACTGGTAAACCTACACCACCACTAGTGCACAAGAACAGACATTCTTGAACTTTTGTCAATACAAACACCTTGGAACAATTAGCCAAACAGCATGAGACAATTCTTATACTGTTTCATGATATAGTGAATCGACTGGCAAATTAATTAAGCTAAAACTTTACCCCTCTCTCCCCTCCATCTATCTATCAACATATACTCACACAATACCAAATCCTACAAGCACTATCAAAAGCTAAAAATACTGCATTGATGGGTCCTAGCAATATCCCTGGATGCATGTTAATTAGCATGAAGCATGATTTAGCGAAGCCCCTATCAATATTGTTCAATCTCAGCCTCCATACAGGTTCTGTGCCAAGCAAATTTTGAAAAACTACAGTCATTCCCTTACATAAGAGAGAACCTTCTACAGACCCAGGCAATTTACAGACCTATTAGTTTGACCAACCTCATTTGAAAAGCTAAGGGAAAAACTTAACATGGAGCTAATCAATAAGGAAGTAGGGAACCTCCAAACGCTGGGGGCCTGTTTCAGTTTGTATTCATCAAGGGTAGGTTATGCTTACTCAACCTGGTGGACTTTTTTGAAAAGATCATTAAAGTAATGGATGAAGGTAAAATGGTACACACCACATTACTCAACCTGACAAAGTCCCCTGCTCTTGCATAGTAGAAAAGGTAAATACATTGGGAATAAACCTCTGTGTCACACACTGGATTGTCAACCTCACATATAAGATGCCATAAATCAAAATAGGAGCAGCTACCTCCACAAAGAGACCAGTCACCAGTGAAGTCTGCCCGGGTGCACCTCTCCTTTTTGACATCTACTTCCCTGAAGTAAAAGCCAATACCAGAGGGTTCTGGCTGATTAAGTTTGCAGATGAGTGCAAACTAGAAGAAGTAATTGAAAACCCCAAAAGACTTAGCCATCCTGCTAGAAGGTTTGTCCCAAACAAATAACTGGTGCCAGAAATGTGGACTAAAACTAAATGCCAAAAAATGCATGATCATGTCCTTTGGGAAATTACCTACCCCAGGGAACTACCTCATTGAGAATGCACGCCTAACAGCTGATATCTTTGTTCAGGATTTGGTAACTTATGGACAGTGAGATAACTTTCAACCAACATGTGTCCACTGTCACAAGAAAGTCCTTCTATACTGCCCTGTTTATAAACAGACTGCATCTAGATCTGGAGATGTCTTTATCCTCCCATTACTCAGCCCTCATTCTGCTAATCCTTGAGAATAATGCCTCCTTTAGCATGCATCTATCCAGGAACGTGCAACAGCTGGAACACCCTTATTATGGGTATACAAGGCCTAAACAATATGCCCTAAGTGGATCAACTCAAAGCTCTGTCATATACTCAGTATCCTACAGAATGCTAAGAGGTGACCTGTGTCTGGCATATAAGGCATCCTCCACCCTAATACTGATAGACCTACTGCACATCAGCAAAACAAATGGCATCACAAATACTCAGTCAAGGGATCTCAACCTCTTCTGCAACATCAACAGACCATTTGGTTGGTATACTGGTCCAGGAAAAGAAGACAAAAGTAGCATTGATCATTGAAATTGCCACACCCAGTGACTACAGTGTCCTGCGTAGAGAAAGAGAGAAACAAAGTAATAAAATATCAGGATCTGCAAGCAGAAACTAGAGCAATGTGGGAGAAGGAAACCCATATAGTTCCAATAGTAGTAGGAGCAATGGGTCTTATACAAGAGAGTCTACAGTCATATTTAGATAGGCTACCAATGCACATAACTCCATACGAATTAAAGGAGGAGTTATTACTGGGCGCATTGCAGGTGCTGCGAAGAGTACTTTTGGCTGACATCAAAAAGTGAAACAATACTAACTTCATGAACTTTAATCGTACTTTGACTTAGGAATGGGGTCCATTCCTGTCATGGTATTTCAAACCCAAGGGATTTGGAGAAATTAAAAATGGAACAGGTATAGGTGGTCCGAATGGAGAGACGAAAAGTCAGGAAGCAAGGAGAGTACTAGTGCTGAAATTGAATTCATCCTCAAGTCTTGGTAAGTACCTTCACAAGGTAGACCCTAGTTTTCATAAAATATCACCAAGGCAACTCTGATATATAGTCTGTATTTGTGTAGCATACATCATGAACAGAAACATTCCTAAAATGGGGCCAGGTGAGGCCCAGGATAAGTATGACCCCCCTGTTGTAGAAGGAAGGAAGTAACAGTCCACATAAATCACAAAAACTTATAGGTCAAAGAAGAGCCATAAGGATGATAGAGTGGACTATTGAGGATAAGAAAGAAATTATGTAATGTTACTATTATGCAAAAAGCCCAGCATTTCCAGACAGAGGATATACAAAAAGATTAAGAGATAAATTAGAGGAAAGAAAAATAATTCCACAGGAAAAACTGTCAGAAGCTTCAAATGAGAATGTGCATTCATTAATACAACAGATTTTTGAAATTCATTATATAGATCAAGAAACTCTGGTCTGCTTGGAAAAAGAGGCATCTGAGGAAGTACAAAAATGTAAACAACAAAACTAGATATTTTTAAAAAGTATAAAAAAGAAATATGGACATGGGAAAGAGTGAGATTTGATATGGTGCAATATTTACACAAAGGAGAAAGCCAAATTAATCAACATAAAGAAGGCAGCCACAAAGATATTTGAAGAGAAATACAGGCAAAGGCATCCAGATATGGACAATTTCACAATAAAAATATTACAACGATGGAACACAGAAAAGATTAGTAATGTAGAAGTTAAAAAAAAACATAAAAGCTGAAGTTATGGAATGCCTATGAAGTGAAGGAATTAATGCAGAAGGTCTAACACAGATTACTTCACAGCATGATGGAGTGAGTCTCCAAAGTAAGGAGAAGCAGGAAGATCAGGAGATATGTGAAGAAGAAATATGGACACGGGAAAGAAAAAGCGATTTAATATGGTGTAATATTTATGCAAAGGAGAAAGCAAAACTAACAAATACAAAAAGAGCAGCACCAAAGATATTTGAAGAGAAATACAGGTAAAGGAATCCAGACATGGGAAACTTTACAATACAAAAAATAAGAAGACGCATAGGAAAAGTAAAAAAGGAGATTAGTAATGGAGAAGTTAAAGAAATAGAAACTGAGGTTATGGAGTACCTGCAAAGTGAAGGATTCAGTGTAGAAAATCTAATTCAGAAAGCACCACAACAGGATAGAGCAATGGATATCCAAATTAAGGGGAAACCAGTGGAACAGGAAGCAATTGGTCAGGTGCCATATCAAGATATTTTGGAGCCTTCCACAGGAAACCAGTATAAATGTCCACTTGAAGCTAGACAGCAAGAGAAGGAACAGGAAACTGTGTAAACTCTGACGCAGTCAAGTGATAGGCCAGTAAGTTCCTATATGACAGAGCAACAGGTGGCCCAGGACGAAAGTGAAGAGAAGTTGCCACAGGAAGATGCTATAGAACTTTCTATAGAATGCCCACAGGAAATGGAAAACAAGGGATGTGTCTTCACTTTGGAAGAAAATGAGCTAAGAGAAGAGTTCCTTGATTTAATATACATAGATATATTAAGATCAGGAAAAGAAATAGACTGCAGATGGTCAATAAAACAAATGAACATCGTAATTAGGACAGTCCATAGAGATCCATGCAATATAATAAAAGTAAACAGGATATATTAGTGTTCATCTAAATTAGTAACTGATAAAGTTTTACCACAAGAACACAGGGTAGTGAGGGAAAGGAATAGGGGAAATCAAATACCATCATGGAAGTATCGAATAGAGAAAACTATAAAGCAATTTAGACAAGAAGCGTCAACTGTCGGAAGACTATAGAAGAGGGAATAGATCAACAAAAATACTAAGAAAGAAAGATGTGATAAAAGCAATGTGCAGTATTAGAAGAGACCATGATCTATCATGCACTATTGCAAATAAACGAAATATTTCATAAAAGT
Source organism: Protopterus annectens (assembly GCF_019279795.1). Taxonomy (NCBI): domain Eukaryota; kingdom Metazoa; phylum Chordata; order Ceratodontiformes; family Protopteridae; genus Protopterus; species Protopterus annectens. The sequence goes on from NC_056743.1 coordinate 128,686,277, forward strand.
ACAAAAGTTCCAAATTCGACCAGATACCTCAGAAAAAAGATAAAGTCAAGAACACAGGACACAAGTGCTTTCACTTAGTGGGCTTCTTCAGGTGTACTGAATCAAGGTGCTGACATCTCTATTTATACCAATTAACACATGAGACTCAGAATATTCTTAAAGGTATATTCAAAATATGTACTCTATACTTAAAACCAATGGTAATAAAATGCAAATAAAATACACAAATACAGATATAAGTACATTTAAAAACATTATAAGACCTAATACATATGTATATATAACTAAAAATAATAATTTCAGTATAATGCTTTTTATCTCTAGCATAACTAAAACATAGCCTCAAAGGCTGTGAATTCATCACACGTCCGCTTCTCTCATTAGTAGCCTTGCATTTAGAAAAATAAGGCTTAGCTTTACTTTGTCTCAATCTCAATACATTTTGTAACCCTTGATCTATGAGGTTAGATTCATAACCTCTTTCCTTCACCTCATCTTGTACTTTAATAAGTTGTAAATCAAAATCAGCAACACTAGCATTCAATCTAGATGCTCTAAAAAATTGATTGTGTGCTAAATTCTTAAATATAAACTGAGGATGCATGCTGTCTCTTTAAAGTAAATTATTGACACAACATTCTTTCCTGTATAACTTCACATTAAACTGACCATGCACATCCTGTAATATAGTAACATCCAAAAAATTAATTTCACTAAACGAGTAGTTCGCTGTAAACCTTAAAAAATTCGTCGTAGTGTTAACAAAGTCAACAAAAATATCAAATTCAGCAACTGTACCATCCCAAATCAAAAAAAGGTCATCCACAAATCTCCAAAAAAATCTGATCTTGTTTTTAAAGGTATTGTTTTCTAAGACCAATTGCCCCCAACACAACATCGCAACATTAGCGTAGCTGTTGGCACAAGAAGTCCCCATGGCAACTCCTTGACGTTGCCAATAGACTTTATCTTGGAAAATAAAAACATTGTTTTCTAAGACCAACTTCAGTAACACACACATACAGATTCTATGAAGTTAATGTCATATTTACCACTGTCAGTCAACACCTTAACAACACTATTGATACCATAATCATTCGACATAGCCGTAAACAAAGAAACTACATCAAGTGTAGCTAGCAGCATACGTTTCCCTTTAATTTGTTTTGAATCATGTGTGAAAGTATATAAATCTTTGACAAACTGTTCAGTGTCTTTTAAAATGTGACCGGTTTCATTAATCAAAGGTCTCAATGTTTTCTCCAAAAAAATGGAGACTGATTCAGTGCACCAATTTCTCCCAGCTACTATAGGTCTCATTGGAGGGTTATTCAAGTCCTTATGTATTTTGGGAAGACCTTGAATAATGGGTATAGTGGGACTAGAAATCAAAAAATAATTGTACAGGCTGACATCTATTAAACTGGCTGTGAACATATCTTTCAGTGTTTTATGCACATTACTGGTCATCCTATTAACTTGTGCTCTACTTATGATTTTATAAAATGATTCATCACTCAATAGTAACAATTTTTTTTTTTAACATAATCATCCTTGTCTAACACAACAGTAGGCCTTCCTTTATCAGCAGTGCGCATCATAATCATGGGGTTGGACTGCAAGTTTTTTATTGCTAAATATTCATCCATTTTTAAATTATGCCACTTTTTTCTATCAGACTTATTATTCAAATTATGAAAAACTTTGTATGCATCATCAATACATAATTTTTCAAATGCAGAAAGTAATGAATTCAATTGTGGAGTATAAGTACTAGGTTTTTTAAAAACTGGACCTTGGCTGTCAACATTACTTTCAAACATTAACTTCAACATTAAATTTCTAGTAAAAAGTTTAATATCTATCACAATGTCAGCTATATTAGAGTCCATAGTTGGAATGAAGGACAGTCCTTTATTTAAAACATTATACTCAGCTTTAGACAGTTTATATTTCGATAGATTAAGTACTAGTTTTTCATGTTGAGGAAAGCTTTCTTTATATTGTAGGGACTCACCAAGCTGTCTGTTTGCTTCCGTTTGTTTCTCGTTGTGCTTCTTCCCCTCGGCTCTGTTTGTTCGGTCCGTCCTCTGCCTCAACTCACAGGCCTGTTTCTTGTCGGCAGTGAAAGACGCAGTCCTGTGGAATGTGGACTGCCTAAAAAAGCAGGTGTTGCAGGTAGTAACTCATCAATGCTCTCTTGTATACTTCCGTTAACCTCCCGGTGGACCTGGGCTTGAGTTACCAAAACTTTCCTTCTAGGAACCACTGTTTCGTTTGTAGGGTGGCACTGTGACACTAATATTCAGCATATATTTTCTTTTAGGGCTATAGGTAGAACTTTTGAAAGTATACGAGGCGGGGATGTCAAGATAAATACTGAAATTTAGAAGTTAGATGGATCATTAGACTCAGGGCTACTACAGGTCATAGTCTAAATGAAAATATCCCCTTGAAACCAGTTCTAAGGAACAAACCTTTGCATAGATACAAATTGTTTTTTATTTATATATGCATATGTATTAGGTCTTATAATGTTTTTAAATGTTTTATTTAATTATGTTAAATTTTTAGGTTTGATTTTATGTTTAACATTTATATTAGGAGAGATGGGAGTTTTGTAGTTTCAACAGGGTTATACAACATAATAGTTTTTTAATATTAGTGTCTTGATATCAGATTTTTAGAGCCTGTGGTGTTTTAAACACTTATAATTAAGCTCATTTTTGATTAATATTATGTAATATGTTTTTCACAAGGCCTATAAACATAGTTGTTTTTTTGTATCACTCTATATAAAGTCAAGGTTACGTAGCATAAAATGTTAACGTGAGTCACAACAAGAGTTACAATTGATAGAGTAGGCTCGAAACATAAGATAAGAATGCTTCATTGGTTGTTTAATAGGGTTACCATTAGTCCATGAGATACCAGTGCTCGGTATTTAATATAAAGATATACCTAAACAAATGCGAGCCATCACACTGTTGCATGTGTAGTTAGAATCGATATAGACTTCCGCTAGAATTAGCAGCTGTTTTCAGCGCTATTAAAATCACCGTATATAACAATTGAGGGATTCTACAACTATTTAGTTATAGGTAAGATACTCAGTAAGTAACATGATGAGCTTTACCGAGTGACATAGTTTGAATGTTTTACTAGCATGCATTCAGTACGGTCCTAGTGCAACGTTTTGAGAGGCTGTTCACTGAAGCTTTTATTGACATCGTTTTTTGACAAGACAGGTACCATAAATAGTACACTACCCCCGACTCAATATAATGTTTACCTTAAGGGAAACTGTTTTTATTTACACCTACTCAAGATGTTTTTGAACATCAGTATTTTTGGTACTAGATTTTTGACAAGTGAACAACTGTTTATCTTTCGACAATGTAATTTGAATTACAATGTTCAGTATTTATGTACTCGGTATGTTACTGAGGGACATTGTTAGAATGGTCTACTAGCATGCATTCAACACGGTCTTAGAGTAACGTTTTGAAAGGCTGTGCACGGAAGCTTTTATTGACATCGGTTTTTTAACAAGTCATGAACTACAAACAGTATACTATTCTTGACTTAGAGTATTGATTGTTTTAAGGCAAATTGTTTATAATATACTTATTTTAGGTGTTTTTGAACATCAATATTTTTAGAACCAGACTTTGGATAAGTGAACAACTGTCTGTCTTTGACAATGCATTTTTTGAATTACAATGCTTAGTACACTTGAATGCTTCTAGTATTACGAACAGCAACCACACTTCCACTTAATTGCAAGATTCCTTAGGGAATGATTGAGTCTAGATTTTTTTAAAATTTTCTAATTGTTAGAGAGTTGCTATTGGATGCTGCTTACTATTTGAACTCAGAAGTTTTAGTAGTTTAAATGTGATCTGAAGAAGCGTGCTATGAGCACGCGAAAGCGCTTATCCTTCTGTTTTTGTTTTTATGCTGACTACTGAATAAAAGAAGATTGTGCTCTCACTTCTCGTGGTGTGTCCTGAGGTTTTCATTTGGATAATGTTTTTAAATGTACTTATATCTGTATTTGTGTATTTTATTTGCATTTTATTACCATTGGTTTTAAGTATAGAGTACATATTTTGAATATACCTTTAAGAATGTTCTGAGTCTCATGTGTTAATTGGTATAAATAGAGATGTCAGCACCTTGATTCAGTACACCTGAAGAAGCCCACTAGGTGAAAGCGCTTGTGTCCTGTGTTCTTGAACAATAAAACTTTTTAGAGCCTGGAGCCTGACCTGAGTGTTTTTGCTATTTTTACAAACTAAAAATTTCAGCACAGGCAGAAAAATTTAGAAGATACACAGATAAATATAAAGGAAAAGTAAAAAATAAGCAATTTATTGATGACCCAAAAAAAGTTTTATAGAGAATTGGAAAACAAGGTAAAAGGAATTGAAAGATTGCCAAAAAAAAGAAGAAATAGATGCATTTTGGAGAAGTATCTATGAAGATCCTGTGAAACACAACAAAGCTGCTAAATGGATAAATGAAAGAATAAGAACGGTGGACAGCGCAGTGGTGCAGCGGTAGTGTTGTCGCCTCACAGCAAGAGGTTCTCTGGTTCAATTCTCAGCTGGAGTGCCTTCTGTGTGGAGTCTGTATGTCCTCCCTGCGTTTGTGTGGGTTTTCTCCGGGTGCTCCGGTTTCCTCCCACGTTACAAAGACATGCATTGGAAGCATTTCTCCCCGGGCCTTCACTGAAAATTGGCTTTGTTCCAAGTCGGACTTTCCCGGTTAACAAATTATATAAAAAAAAAAAAAAAAAAAAAAGAAGTTTAAAGGTACAGGATATGAAATGGGATGAAGTAACAGCCAGTGAGATTGAAACAAAGTTAAGAAAAGATTCTAATTGGAAAACCCCAGGCCCAGATGCAGTATCTACATTTTGGTTAAAAGTATTAATATCTTTGCACAAAGATTTATCAATGAGTAAGAACTTTTTATATGCTCACCCCGAAAAGACACCAGCCTGGCTAACAACGGGTAAAACGATACTCCTGAAGAGTGAACTTGCTAGCTACCCCCAAAATTATAGACCAATAACTTGCCTTCTGATGACATATAAACTATACATGGGAATTTATGCCAACAGAGTTTTGTCATTTAGAAGAAAACTCAATTATGGCTGTAGACCAAAAGGGCGATAAAAGAAAGTCATATGGAACAAAGGATCATTTGTTGTTAAAGTCATAGTGGAGAACAGAACTGTAAAAAGGGGAAGAATTTAAGTGTGGCATGGACTGACTACAAAAAAGCATTTCATAGTATCCCACATTCATGGATAAAAGAGTGCTTAAAAATGTATAAGATACACCCTACACTGATCGACTGCATTTCAGTCACCATGAAACAGTGGCAGACCACATTGCAATTAAGCCATGATAAAGGACAAGTTACTATCCCAGGGATAAAAATTCAAAGGGGGATATTCCAGGGTGACTCTGTCACTGTTGCTATTCTGCCCTGCCCTTAACCCATTAAGCCGTCTACTTAACAACTTAGGCCATGACTATAATTTAGCTCCTTGAAAACATCCCTTTGTAGATGATTTAAAACTGTACAGCTCATCAGATGAGGAACTGAAAGCACAGCTGCAGGTTGTCAAAACTTTTTCAGATGATATTAGAATGTCATTTGGTCTTGATAAATGTGCAAAAGCAACCTTTAAAGCAGGAAAACTGCAAACCAGGAAAACATCAGTTTGGGACAAGAATGTGATATAAAAGAACTTGAGCAAGAGGGAGTATATAAATACTTGGCAACTGATGAAGGATCAGCAATAAAATATGAAGAAATGCCAATAAAACTTAGTAAGGAATACTTTAGAAGACTTTAATCTTGAAAACAGCATTGACATCTAGGGACAAAATCCAAGCTATAAACCAATTTGCTCTTCCTCTCCTAACGTACAGTTTTGGAATGACTGATTGGCCAAAAAATGTGTTGGATAGAGTAGATATTAAAACAAGAAGGATGTTTCATGCTCACCAAATGATCTATAAAAATCAGTGCATACTAAGATTATATATTCCCTGTTCTGAAAGGGATGAGCTGCCTTAAAATTGATTACATGTATAGATCTGCAGTTGTGGGACTCCACCCACATCTACTGACCTCACAAGACCCAAACATAGTAAAAGTTCTGAAAAACGAGGAAAATAAATCTAAGATGACTTCTCTGCTTTACCTAGCAGAAGCACATTGGCATCAAGCAGGAATGGAAATCAAACCAGAAGTAAATAAAAATAAGGCAGCAATGTGCCAAAAAACAAAAGAAAGAATATAAGGTAAAGGGCCAGATGAAAAGACAAGAAATGTAGAAAATGCATAAATATAATTGCAAGTACAGAAAACTTCTGGAAGAACCTCGTTTTGATCATGAACGAATACAGGAATGGTTAAGGAGAGTTGAATAAAAACCAAGATAGTGGTCTATGTACACACTGGTTTACAAAGTCCATTCTACATGTGGGAGAAACAGACACATGTAGGTTTTGTTAAACTGAATTGGAAACAGTTGCACACCTTGTTGCTTGTTGTGACATACTAGTGGCAGAAGGACTGTATACTGAAAGGTATAATAATGTGGCAAGACTGTTGCACTGCAGATTGTGCAAACATTATGGTATTGGAGTAGCTGAAAAACACTGGAAACATGAGCCACAAAGAATCATAGAAAATGATGAAGTCTACATCACGTGGGATCATCCATTACCAACAGTTCAAAGATAGATGCTAGAAAACCAGATATAGTGGTCCAAGAAAAGAAGACAAAAATAGCATTTTAGTAATACCAATAACTTATAGGAAATGCTGAAATTAGCATCCTTAAAGAACTTTGTTAGGATGGCACCATTTATGAAACCTGATAAAGGTGGGAAGTTGTTTTTATGGATTCTGATGAATATGTTAACTACCTGAACCTGATGTTTAACAATGATTATTTTTATAGACAAGTTTCTATGAATGAAATGAAAGTGGCTTATAATAAAATATAATCATGGCTGGATGATTTAAGACTAAATTAAGTTATTTTGAATTCCACATCCCAGATGTCCTTCCATATCACTGTTGCAGTATTCTTAACTAAAGGGATCCCCTGCCAAGGTTAGCCTAATGTCTGGCCAGTATACTAAAGCCTTTAGGTTTTTTAAGGATGTTGTATGTCACTTGCATGCTCCCCGCTCACAGTATAGGGCATAAAGGTGACATATGGATATAAATACCTCAGAACTTCTTTGCCACCAGTTCAAATGACATCTTTAGTCGTCGGACTGAATGCTAGTTTGTTTGTGCTGGTTACCAAGCCATTTTTCGGTAAGTGGCCCATTGGGGTTTTCCTCTTATCTTGTGTCTTCCTTTGGCTGTAAGAAAAAACACTGTAGGACCCACCACGCTGGAAAAATCAGTCAAGGTACAAGGCATAAATCCACAAGGCAGTTTATTAAACGATAAAAACAGGATGAGCGCTTTTGCGTACTATTAACGTACGCCTCTTCAGATCAAAGTTAAAATGAAGACTTTCCTTTTTATACTAGTGCAAAACCATCTATTATTCAATTAACCATGTAATTATGAAGTTAATTGTCAAACCTGGCCATTATCTTAAAGGCACATCTCTACTTTCTTACTGCATAATGTGTCTTTCATACAAGACTAAAAATAAATTATAAAATATAAACTGTTGTTAACAGCCTATGTATAAAACATCAAGGGATGTCTTGGGATAGAATTTCCCTTTTAGTAGAGCTTACCAGCATAGTATTAGAATACAACTTTATTTTCTATGAGGGAGAGATCTTCAGGCAGACCAGAGGGGTAGCTATGGGGGCGGCGTGCGCCCCCATATATGCCAACTTGGTCTTATTGGACTGGGAAGAGGCTTCCATCTTTAGCAGTCCATATTTTGCGAAAATGAGCTACTACTCTCGTTTCTTAGATGACATATATATTTTATGGAAAGGTGACACCCACTCATTTCTGGAGTTTGTTGACTATCTCAATCACACCAGTGAGTTTTTGAAATTCACCTACGAATGTAGTACATATGGGGTTGCATATTTGGATACCTATGTTTATTTAGAGGATGAACAATTTAAATCTAAGATTAACAGGAAAACTACATTTTCCAATTCTTATTTGGACTATAACAGCAATCACCCCAAGAAACTAAAATACAATATTTACAAAGGACAAGTCATCAGGGCTTTAAGAATGACATCTGACAAGAAAGATACTGAAGTAGAGTTGGAATTTATTACAGGATTATTTAGAGAGAGGGGATATGATGAACGCATGATGCATGACACAGGAATTTATGTTCTCAAAGAGTGGGGACACAAATATACACCTCTCTTAGGTTTAAAACATGCAGATAGTGTGACTACAATAGAAACAGAAGAAAGTAGTATTAAAGTAAACAACACACTTTTCAAGAGAGCATGCATAGTACAATATGGCCCGTTCTCATGCCATGTAAAAAAATGTATTGACCAACAACTGGCAAATAATATTAATGGATGATGACGCACAAAAAATATTGGGAACTAAACCACACTTTGTTTACAAAATGGGGAAGAACTTGAAATATTTGTTAGAAAACAGTCATGCACAAATAACTACGAAAGAGAAACATACTAGTAAATGTGGAGCATGTGGACAGTGTAGATTTATTTGTGAGGAGAAGATGTTTACTTTGGAAAATGTTAACCATACCATAATTAGACCTACACAAGGTAATTGTAAAACTAGTTTAATTGTTTATATAGCTAAGTGTAATGTTTGCCCTGCTTATTATATAGGCAGGACTGAGAGACAATTCAGGAAAAGGATATATTCACATATTTACAGCATAAGAACTAAAGATGTGAAAAATGCCTTATATAAACACATTAGTGCAGTAGGCATTGAACATTCTTTCAAGTTTGCAATTCTAGAAAGAATTATGGTAAATCCCAGAGGGGGTAATATAAAAAATACCCTCGCATATAGGGAGTATTGGTGGCAAATACACACTGACGCAATGACGTGGCCGGGAATAAATGATTATATTACTGTTAAGCCACTATTGACGCTAAGAAGCTAATGAAGGGTTGTGTTCTTCTTGTTTTAACATTTCCCACATATTTGCATTGCTTATACTGCAGATATGTTGTAATGATTACCATAAGCAGCATTAATTATATGCAATATGGATGAATATATGTTAAAGGCATTTTTATAGGGTCTCTATATATTTTGTCAAATAGTTTTTTAACATATTTTTTATGTCTACTTGACAACATGGTGAAGTCTTAGATACACACAAAAATGTTAATAATTGCACACAGTGTTATGTAATTTTATATTATATATTTTTAGTTTAATACTCTTTTGTATAGAATAGTTGAATTTGTATTGTATAGACTTTTTATTCAAACTTATCAAAAACAGTGAATGAGTACTATCACTTTAAGAACTTCTTTGCATTTTGGCGCCAATTTGAAGTTTTTTAAAAATGAATGACAGGATGTTTAATTTGTTCTGAGGAAGCTCGTAGTGTACGAGTGAAAACGCTTAACGTTTCATGTGGTGATTAAACTCTTCAAACTTTTTAAAAAAGCTTCAGTGAGTGCTTATACATTTGTGATGTTCCAAATACGATTCTAGTTGGCGAATCAGCAAAAGTATTATTTTTGTGGATTATCGTACATTTTTGTGGATTGGTTGTTACAGTTCTGTGCCTTTTACGAGTGTGAGCAGCGGTTTGTTCTGCTTCTTTTTCCTTTTAAGTGTACAACAAACGCTGAGTTCTGGAGTCGACTATTCAAAATTTGGGTGCAGATTGTTATGTTGACAGCACATCTAGGATTCAATATAGACCATTTAGGAAGTCTACCGCAGTAAATAAATTTCTGTATGCTGAGAGCATGCATCCCCCCTCATCTTTTAGATTCACTACCCTGGGTGAATTTAAATGAATTGTAAGGAATACCTCAGAAGATGGATGCAAAACAAAATTTTTGTTGGAGGGTAAAAAAAGACTAATGAAAAGAGGTTATAAAGAAGAAATTGTGGATAGGGCAGCAAAATGTAGTATTGGAAGGGATGATGGAACACATGATGTAAGGTTAAAGAAGGAGCCATGTGGTATGAGAAATTTAAAACCCTCATTTTTCGGCAAAGATTTGTATTTTGTGTCAACATTTTTTCCTTTTCCTGGAATTATAAGAAATTTGATAAAAGAGTTTTGGTATATTGTTTAGATGAAACAGTGGGAGAGCTATTTCCTGGAATGGTGAACTTTTCATACAGGAAGTATTTAAACATAAAAGAGTTGTTGAATATACCTTTATATAGTGCAGACTAGGGGATGGTAGGATCTTTTGCTTGTGGACATTGCAAAGTATGCAAGAAAATAAGGAACATTTCTGGATGTAAATTTGTGTCAAAGGAAGGTTTACGTGCAAATCCTGTGGGGTAGTATATATATTGTGGGATGTGGCTGTAATGTAACCAAATGGTATATAGGACAAACCAAGAGGGCAGTTAAAGTTAGGATTTTGGAACATTTGGGGCAAGACCACAACAGGAATCTTAGGTGTTCCATAGGAGAACATTTTTTTCAACAAACATGGTGGAAATGACAGTTCATTCATTTTTAGTGTTTTAGCTAGACCTAGTACATATAGAGGGGGTGATGTGAGTCAAAAATTAAATACATTGGAAAGCAAGATGATTTTGAATTTTGGTACACTCCACCTCATGGGTCTCAGTTTGGAGGTCAACCTAGGCTGAAATAAACTTTAGGAAAGTTTTTAGGAACATAAATATATAAATGTATTAATAAATAATTGAAAATAGAAGGGTTGTTTAATTAAAAATATATATGTTAGTATTTAAGATATGTGCATTATTTAATTCAGTTTATTTTATACATAAGTATAAATTATAAATGCATGTTTTGATTGTAATGTGTATTGTGCACTTTAAAGATGTAATGAGATGTAATTAGCTAATTAATTAATGGCGGGGTTTACCTGGTATATATTGCAAGTGTGGACATAAAGGTGTATCCTTGAAGGCAAAAAGCCAAGGTACCAGATGTCTCTTGGTGCAACTAAAATCATTTGATTTAACTGCTGCTGTTTGGTGTGTTTTTTTGGACATTTATTCTAGCCAGTTGGCTAGTTTGTTTTTTCAACAAGTTTTATAAGGTGCCTGATGACTGTACGTTCCTTCACAAATGTCCTTCTGACCCCTCTGTTATGTCTGTCTCTTCTGACAAACCTTCCAAACTATTGCCCTTTACTAAATTGCTTCCTCCTGACAAGGATAGTAGGGCAATGGAATGGCTGGGCAAAAAGGTGTATATTGCTGCTACCCTGGCCTTTCAGGCTATTAATTATCGGACCCCATATGACTAGGTATGACTTAGCTCTTCTTTCTCAGGCCTATTAGGTTATTTCTGACCTTCCTGGTTCAAAAATATCAAAAGGAAGGTATGACCGCTCAAAGGAATAAACATTTTACTAAACGACATTTATTTATTATTATTTATTAAAACATTTATTCCTTTGAGCAGTTGTGTCTTCCTTTTGATATTTTTGATACTTGGCTTGTGGAACAGACATATTTATATGCTATGCCTGATTTTCATTTTATTTGACCTTCCTGATTCTGAGGGGAAGGTGTTGGCCCTCTCTTTGTTGGGGTAGTCTTCTCATGTAGCTTGCCATTCCATTAAATGTAGTTATGATGCAGCTGATGCTTCTTCTAGAGGTACTGCCTTTGGTTCTGTGTTAAGACATTATTCTTGGCTGTGCCTCCAACCTTTACTTGATGATATTAAGGCTAAATTGATGGATGCTCCTCTTAATAATAAAATCGTCTTTGGCTCTGTAGCTGCTGAGCTTTTTATGTCCCTGCAGAAGATGGGCAAGGCCTTGCAGGAATTAAAAATCTATTTCTGTTAAGCCTATTTGAAATTTCAGATGAATTATCCTTTGTAAGTCTGCCTTTGTACATAGACAGGCTTGCCCTCATCCCAAAGGTAGAGGGTTCTAGAAGGTCTCAGACGACTTCTACTCAGAAGCCTCCTTTTCCAGACAAATCAGGTTTTGCCTGACTATCTTCTTCATTCCATCCTAAGTCAGGTTCCTTTATTTCTTCTTCTTTTGCTGTCTCTTCCCAGTTGGTTTAGGATCAAATAGGATTATTGGGTTCTGTCAATCATTCATCAGTGATACTTCATGCTATGGAAATCCCTTCCTTCCTTTTTGACATTCCACAAGCTCCTTGGGAACAGCTGCCCTTTTTTTCTGTATATACTTCATGGCCTTTTGTCTCAAGGTATCATTCAAGCAGTTTCTGCTCCTGACAGAAGGGGTGTTATTCCAAAATGTTTTTGGTTCCCAGGAAAGGAGGCACCTGGAGGCCCATTCTCGATCTTTCCCAGCTTAATTCCTTCCTGAAGGTTTCTTCCTTTCAAATGCTGTTTCTTCAGACTATGTTGCCTCTTCTTCTATCTCAGGCTTCCCAGTCTCTCTGGATCTCAAGGATGACTATCTTCACATTCCTATTCATTCCCATTTCAGGAAATGTTTGCATTTTTAGTTCTCTGCATTGCCCTTTGGCCACTCTACTGCCTTAAGGGATTTCAAATAATAAATAAATGTCAAATCACTCCTGTGATTGTCTTTTGCAGGATGAGGGGTATACACATCTTTCCTTACCTGGATGACCTGCTTATTCAGGCTTCCTCTCCGGAGACGAGGTAGTGAATGTAGAGGCCCAGGAACCGCACAACGCAAAGTCCAAACCACAAATCCAATTTATTGACTGCAAAAACAAACCTAATGCAGTCTAGAGCTTTTGTCTTTACCAAAGATGACTTCTGGACTGCTTGACATTGTTATCTCCACCCTTAAATAACCCTAATACATCATGTGATCAACATTTGATCAACCATTCACACGACTCAACTTTAGTTTAGTAAACACATTGATTATAAAACTACAACAAGAATTGGTTAAATGAAAAATGAACATATAAGAATAAAATTAAAATAAGAATAATGAGAAGAAGAAATGGTAAAACAGTCAGTGTTACAGTGACAAATGTATGAATAACATGACATAATCAGCCCTCAAGACTTTTTAGCTTTAATATAGGTGTAATAGAACAGCATTCATTCAAACCGGGGGGGGGGGGTAAGGGCATCACATTCAAGAATCCATATGAGCTCTTTCTTGAGAAGATATTCATCAGTGTAAAAGCCCCTTGGGTCTGGTTCCAAAAAAATCAATCACCACAGATTTAAAAAGGTGACCAGGACAGGCAGAAATATGTCTGTACAGTGCGTTATTTGTCTTCCCTTTCTTGATTTCGTTAAGATGTTCATATATTCTCTCTTTCAAAGCTCGACCAGTCTTGCCAATGTAAAACGCTTTACACTGTTGGCAAAGTGTACCATATACCACTCCCCTGGATGAAAAATTAAAATATTTTTTCACCTCAAATTTCTTGTATTTGATGAAAAAGGACAGAGAATGTGTTGATAGTAGTTACAGTGGTTACATTTATATATACCTTTTGGTGTAATGGTACTAAATTTGCTCAAATTCTATTCCAGTAAACTTCTAAAACATTTGTCTTTCCTACATACTATCTTAGGTTTGGAACCAAACAGTACATTACCATCGCTGATGGAAGTGACAAGAGGCCAAAATTGATTAACCACATCAACAATGTGGTAAGTGTTAAAAGAAAAAGTAACAATCAAGGCTCGTTCGTACGACCTATCCATATTATGATAACCAGAGTTCATTGGCCCTACTGAAGATAAAGAATGACAGGAGTTATCAAAGATTGGTACCAGGGGACAGTACAGATCCTTACTCCTTTTTCCACATAAATCATCTTTGAATGGTACCAAGAGGTCTGGTAGATAACCTCTGTGGATAAACATATCCAAATGTTTTTCAATCTCCACCAAAATACTGCATCATCAGATATCATCCAAGCGAGTAGGACCAGTTGTCCATTGACAACTGCTCTTTTTTGCAATTTGGGATGCCAACAGTCATAGTGAAGATAAGAATTGGAAAAAGTTTTCTTACAAAAAATGTTGGAGCTAAAGTAACCCTTTGAATAATCTTTTCAAACCAGGTCCTCAAGAAATGCCATCTTGTCCTTATCAAAGCTTTGTGAAAATTTAAGAAAGGGAGTGCTGTTATTGATGTACATTAAAAAAACGTTCAATTTCATCAAAGAATCTGTCCAAATGATAAAGATGTCATCCAGGTACCTAATATAAAATGACCAACTGTCAGCAAATTTACTATTGAACACAAATTGCTTCTCCTAATATGCCTTAAATAGGTTGGCAAAACTCTGGGCATGAGGCACCCATTGCCACTCCACTCATTTGTTTGAATAGTTGTCCTTCAAAATACAAGAAATTGTTGCTCAGGACTAATTCTGCGAGTATGTTAGCCATGTTGGTGTAAACAATATTAAGTTCATTTTTGGATACCTATGTGTACCTGTAAAAAGGAGGTTGAACACCTTATTTTTATAATCCTTAACGTCCATGATGGCAATGCCCCCCTCCTTTATCTGGTTTCATTATTCTGATTGTTTTGTTGTTGCAAAGATCATTAAAAGGTTTTGCTTCATTCTCTGAAAGGTTAACTTTATAATTTACATTAGAGTTTTGGGGCCTTAAACAAAGTTTTCGAATTTACCTTTCACAAAATTTTTCGAAGTGTACTAGCTCATTATTCAAGGGTGGGTTGAAGGAACTGGATTTCTTGAGACCTGTATTCGAGTCAACCCTAGTGTTAGTACTTGCCAACTTAAACCAAAGGGCTGAATTTAATTTACGAGTAAATAATTTTAAATCTGTGAGTGTTTGAGCCATATTGAATTTTCTGGCTGGTACAAAACTCAAACCCTTACTCAGAACATCAGCATGCTCTGTTGAAATGTTGACATTGAAAAATTATATACTGTAAAATCTTTAGTAGAATTTTGGATGCAAGTAGGTCCTATGTCATCCTACACCGTGCTGCTATTTGTGTCCCCTACTACCAAAAACTGTGATTCACCAGCAGCTAGTTCAAGGTTAATGGATTCTGTATTTTGATGACTGATGTTCCCCTTAGTCTCACTAAAAGGTCCAAAACAATTCAAACTTAAGATTTCCATCAGTGAATTCACTGAACACTGAATTAACATCTAAGGTGGATGAATAACTAAATGGTATGGGTGCACCATAAGGTTTCGCTCCATCTGTGTTGGTGGGGGGGGGGGTAGAAAATGAAGAAGAGAGAATAGGTTAATTATAAGGAGACACAGTTCCAGCCCCTTCAGTGCTCGGTCTTCTGTCATCAAAAGTACAAGAATATTAAACCTATCTAAAACATCATGTGTAGTAATATCTTCCAACCCCTCTAATACACTACCGCCACTGTCAGTTATAACCGCATACATAGTACAGTTGTTTTCATGATTTGGGGTGCATTTAATAATGGAGCAATTAATAATGTCAGTTCCAGAATTCCATGACTCAACAGGATGACTGAAGGTATTACACTTAACACTGGTAACTTCCTTGTTAAAAATGATGTAACTGAATAATTCCAAATAAAGTCTACCAAACATGAAGAAGTGACCAACATTTGTTGTAAATCTGATATTATCCCATCAGAACAATTATTTGCATCAGTAAAATCTTTACCATTAGTTTTAAAACAATCAAAATCAATTGTACTGATTAGGTCAGGCAAACTCTATAAAAGCCCTTGTTCACTGCATTAGCATCTGCTGAATCAAATAAATCTTTGAAAGCGTAGTCATTCAAAAAATAATTCACATCCTTTTTGATTTTAAAGTTACAAGTACTCATATTATATGTAAAAAAAATTCTGTCTTATTTACAATATTGTTATTAGCATTTTCTATGAGGCAAATTTCAGTGTAATCAGCAGTATTATTACCAAAATATGACTTGGAGATGTCTCATTCAAAATAGGATAATCGACATGCTTCATATCAAAGTTATTCCCACAACCAGGAATTTCTTGTCTGCAAGCATTGCCATTACACACTGAGTCATTGTCACTGGTTGTCTTGCCAGTAGAAAACACACACAATGATTTACAGAGGTTTGTTCATAAAAAAAAAAAACCATGGTGGAATGAAAGTCAATGTCAGTGAGGCAATAGATCTGTTCTACAAGTCCTGGTTTACTTACCTGCTTTGATAAGCACTCCTCTTCCTGGTGTCTTTCTTCCTTTTGAAGTTTTTTCACAACAAATTATTTTTGTTAATTTTATTTTTATGTCTATAGTAAGTCATGGTTCAACAGGAAGTAGTTTTAGACACAGATCAGTTCTAAGGTGTTCTGAAAGACTGAAACATAAGGATGGAAGGGACAATGGAGATTTACAGCAATAATTCAATTCTGCAGATAGAAATTCCAACTTTGAGCATTTAGAAGCTCACCCAAAAACTGATGGGACTTCCTATGACATAGGACCTAGTTGCATCCAAAATTCTACTAAAGATTTTACAGCATATAATTGTTTCCTATGTCAACATCTCAGCAGAGCATGCTGATGATCTGAGTAAGGGTTTGAGTTGTGTAGCAGCCAGAAAATTCAATCTGGCTAAAGCACTCATGGATTTAAAATTATTTGCACACAAATTAAATGTAGCCCTTTGGTTTAAGTCGGCAGGTACTAACACTAGGGCTGACTTGAATACAGGTCTCAAGAAATCCAATTCCTTCAACCCACCCTTGAATAATGGGCTAGTACTCTTCAAAACACTTTGTGAAAGGGAAATTCAAAAACTTTGTTTAAGGCCCCAAAACTCTAATGTAAATTATAAAGTTAACCTTTCAGAGAATGAATCAAAACCTTTTAATGATCTTTGCAACAACAAAACAATCAGAATAATGAAACCAGAAAAACGAGGAGGCATTGCCATCATGGATGTCAAGGATTATAACAATAAGATGTTCAAGCTCCTTTTTACACACAGGTATCCAAAAATGAGCTTAATATTGCTTATTCTAAAATTGATGGTTGTTTATATGACATGGTCATGCGGGGACAAACTGATGAGTGCCTATGAATACCTATCCAATGAACAACCGGTGGTGGCAGGTATCTTCGGTATACCGAAAATTCATAAAGACATCCGAAACCCACCACTGAGACTGATTGTTGATGCAGGCAGGAGCAAAACCTTTACATAGCTTAATATGTGGATAATTTACTTCAGCCATCCACCAGTTGCATTACCTATATCTGTAAAGATTCATGGGATTTTTTATCCAGATTAGCAAATTTACATTTCGTACTAGATTGTATACTTGTCACAATAGATGTACAAGATCTTTATTCGGTCATTTCACATAAGGAGGGACTTGATTGGGTGGAAAGTATGCTCTTTGACATAGGGCTATTAAACAACAATGACACCAACATGGCTATCGCACTCACAGAATTAGTCCTGAGCAACAAGTTCTTGTATTTTGAAGGACAACTATTCAAACAACAGGTAGAGTGGTAATGGGTGCCTCATGTGCCCCGAGCTTTGCCAACCTATTTATGGCATATTGAGAGAAGCAATTTGTGTTTAATAGTATATTTGTTGACAGTAGGTCATTTTATATTGGGTACCTGGATGACATCTTTATCATTTGGACAGATTTTTTTGATCAAATTGAACAATGTTTTAATGTATGTCAACAATAACACCCCCTTTCTTAAATTTACCCACACCTTTGATAAAGACAAGATGACATTTCTTGATGTCCTGGTTTCAAAAGATTATTCAAAGGGTTGCTTAGCTCCAACATTTTTTGTAAGAAAACTTTTTCCAGTTCTTATCTTCACTTCTAAAGTTGGCATCCCAAATTTCAAAAAAGAGCAGTTGTGAAGGGACAACTGGTCCAACTCACTTGGATGATATCTGGTAATGCAGTATTTTTGGTGTAGATTGAAAAACATTTGGATATGTTTATCCACAGAGGTTATCCACCAGACCTCTTGGTACCAAACCGCTCAACCTCTTAGAGCAAAAAATCTGGACAAAGCCTAAAATGATGGGAGGACAAATAGGGACAGATTTTAAATATTGCTCTGACAAACTTAGAAAGTTCTGTGCTATCTTCTCACGCAACTAATGAGGAAACACAGTAGGTGACGACCACAGCTAACGTTTATTGAAACAATCAATTATAAAAAACTGCATATTACAAACATGATACTAGAGTTTAGCGCTTTCACCTATCCATTGTAGGCTTCTTCAGAACTCATTCATTTAGTATATACGCCATCTTAAATAAACTTTTAGGCGCGAATCTAGACTGACTTGACAACTATATTTAAAATGCTACTGTGCAATTTAGTTTGTAAAACAACAATTAAATCTCTAAAACCAAGGATGTGTAAAAACTACATAAACACACCCAGCATAACATCTCCAAACTTGTACTATAACTTTAATAACACAGATTATTAATAGACATAGATTATAAATAGACATAATGTATTACATGTAAATTTGAAAAAAGACTCGTTTACTGTACATATCCCTAAAAATTGATGAGTTCATGTTAAACTAAACACAATAAATTGATGTTGCACAATTTAAAAATAGATTGATTAAATGTGAAAAATAAAAAAATAAATATAATAAATGTAACTGTAAATGTTATTAGCTGTATAAATATGTTAGGGGAATAAATGTGCAAATTGAATGTGGAAAATCAACTCCTATAAAACATTATTGGGTGTTGATATAAAATACTAAACCATATTACATGAAAATGCTTAAATATAAATATCACAATTGTATACTTAATAAATGATTAAATATGTTAATATATAATAAATATGTATTAATAAATATGTGTTAAAAATTGCGTATATTAGCAAATAAATATATGAATGTTAAAAATATATGTTATAAATATATACGAATGTCATAAGAAAATTTTGATAAAATTTGGATAAAATATATGTATTTTAAAGATGATGAGGTGGTTGTATTATGATACTTGAAATAAAAAGTAAAATAATAAGTGTTGTGTATGACTTCATTTGGTCAACAAAGGTTTAATAGCAATAGTATCATTTAATCCTGGTAACGTGGCAGCATCAGTGTATAATTGCCACCATATCTCTTTATAATTTAATACATCTTTGATGTTGCCCCCCTTGGGATCAAATTTAATCTATTCTATAATGGCAAATTTAAAACTATGTTGATCACCATAGCTTTCAACATGTCTGTACAAAGCGTTATTCATATCTTTCTTTCTAATACAGTATGAGTGATCGTAAATTCTTCTTTTAAAAGCCCTCTCGGTTTTGCCGACATAGTATGCTGGACATACATCACATTTGGCTATATAGACTACATTTGGTGTATTGCAATTGCCCTTTGCTGGTCTAATTACCGTCCTGTTGCAATTGTCCAAAACTATTTCTGTGTGACACATAATAAATCTACATTGATTGCAATTCCCACATTTTTTGGTGGAGGTAGACGCTTTGCATACTCCACCCCTAGAATTGGTTGTGTTACCATATTCTAAAATCTTTTTCAAGTTATATTACATTTTGTAAACAATATGAGGTTTGTCACCTAAAATATGAGATAACTCTGGATTTACTAGAAAAATTCCCCAATGTTTAAACAATATTTCCTTAATTGTGTTAACACACATTTTAGGAGTCAGTCTTCCGACGGTACATGAGATAGAATCCAATTATACAAGCAAATACAAAATGGCTTGTATATTGCCTTACACTCCGTGTGTTAACACAATTAAGGAAATATTGTTTAAACATTGGGGAATTTTTCTAGTAAATCCAGAGTTATCTCATATTTTAGGTGACAAACCTCATATTGTTTACAAAATGTCATATAACTTGAAAAAGATTTTAGAATATGGTAACACAACCAATTCTAGGGGTGGAGTATGCGAAGCATCTACCTCCACCAAAAAATGTGGGAATTGCAATCAATGTAGATTTATTATGTGTCACACAGAAATAGTTTTGGACAATTGCAACAGGACGGTAATTAGACCAGCAAGGCAATACACCAAATGTAGTCTATATAGCCAAATGTGATGTATGTCCAGCATACTATGTCGGCAAAACCAAGAGGGCTTTTAAAAGAAGAATTTACGATCACTCATACTGTATTAGAAAGAAAGATATGAATAACGCTTTGTACAGACATGTTGAAAGCTATGGTGATCAACATAGTTTTAAATTTGCCATTATAGAACAGATTAAATTTGATCCCAAGGGGGGCAACATCAAAGATGTATTAAATTATAAAGAGATATGGTGGCAATTATACACTGATGCTGCCACGTTACCAGGATTAAATGATACTATTGCTATTAAACCTTTGTTGACCAAATGTAGTCATACACAACACTTATTATTTTACTTTTTATTTCAAGTATCATAATACAACCACCTCATCATCTTTAAAATACATATATTTTATCCAAATTTTATCAAAATTTTCTTATGACATTCGTATATATTTATAACATATATTTTTAACATTCATATATTTATTTGCTAATATACGCATTTTTTAACACATATTTATTAATACATATTTATTATATATTAACATATTTAATCATTTATTAAGTATACAATTGTGATATTTATATTTAAGCATTTTCATGTAATATGGTTTAGTATTTTATATCAACACCCAATAATGTTTTATAGGAGTTGATTTTCCACATTCAATTTGCACATTTATTCCCCTAACATATTTATACAGCTAATAACATTTACAGTTACATTTATTATATTTATTTTTTTATTTTTCACATTTAATCAATCTATTTTTAAATTGTGCAACATCAATTTATTGTGTTTAGTTTAACATGAACTCATCAATTTTTAGGGATATGTACAGTAAACAAGTCTTTTTTCAAATTTACATGTAATACATTATGTCTATTTATAATCTGTGTCTATTAATAATCTGTGTTATTAAAGTTATAGTACAAGTTTGGAGATGTTATGCTGGGTGTGTTTATGTAGTTTTTACACATCCTTGGTTTTAGAGATTTAATTGTTGTTTTACAAACTAAATTGCACAGTAGCACTTTAAATATAGTTGTCAAGTCAGTCTAGATTCGCGCCTAAAAGTTTATTTAAGATGGCGTATATACTAAATGAATGAGTTCTGAAGAAGCCTACAATGGATAGGTGAAAGCGCTAAACTCTAGTATCATGTTTGTTATATGCAGTTTTTTATAATTGATTGTTTCAATAAACGTTAGCTGTGGTCGTCACCTACTGTGTTTCCTCATTAGTTGCGTGAGAAGATAGCACAGTACTGTTTCATTTTGGTTGTTTTTCCTCGCAACATTGTTTTCCGTAAACTTAGAAAGTTGATAGAATGATAGGTTTTGCATTAGCATGATACGGAGTCTTAAACTCCAATATTTGTTATTATTTAATTACTTCAATCCTCAGCTATTTTCCAGAAAGGTACAGATTGTAGGAGAAACACACCAAAAATATGAGGCAAAAATCTGGGCATTCTGTGAAAATATGTACAGTTGAGAGGTATGCTTGGTACCCATCAAAGATGAAGTATGTGGAATAAGGAGTAAGTGTATGTACCATCCCCTGTTACCAATCTTTGATAACTCCTGTAATTCTTTATCTTCAGTAGGGCCAATGACCTATGCCTCTATCCAGACTCCATATGAGGAAGTTTCAGTGGTTCCTAAAGTCCGTATGGCTTTAACATTGTTATCCTTTAGTCTTTCTAGTTCCTCTTCTTCCATACCTCATACTAGAGCTTCAGTGGTGGATTTGTCAGTTGTCTCTCAACCAAAGGCAATTTTTTCAGTTATATAATTAGGTGCTGTGACAGTATTGGCTTAAAGTGGGGATTAACAGACATTTATGTAATTTAGGAATACCAAACAAAACCCCAACCCTGGGATTTTCTATATTACAAAAGTTAAAAACATCTTTGTTAATATTGTTTTCCAAAAAGGCTATCTAATAAGAAAGCACATACATATTTATAACATTTAATAATGCTTTCACTATTTACTGTTATATATTCAACTTCGTTACTAAGCATCAATTCCATTTTTTCTATACAAGACTTTTGGTCCATTAAAACTAACCCACACCCCTTATCGGCCTTCATGATTCTCAATTTTTTATTGTCAACAATTTCCTTTAGTTCCTATTTACTTTGTTATTATTTAATGAATCCCTTATAGCATCTTCACAAGACATTTCAAATATTTTTAAAATATAATTTAAAGGTGGATTAAATGTAGAAGGTTTAACATAACGTGATGCTTCTTTGATATGTACATCACTTAAAATGTAACTTAAATTGAGCTTGCATACATATTCTTTCAAATGCAATACAGTATGAAATACATCAGCTTGTCGAGCTGGAACAGATGTCAACCCTAATTTTAAAATATGTTCATGAAGGTCTTTTAGTTCAAAAGTAGACACGTTGTATATTTTAGTTTCATACTTGTCTAACTTTCCATTAGAGTATCCAACCTCGTCCGCCCTTGTGGTCTCAAAGTTGTTAATCTGTCCATTTTCCCATCAGGAACTTGGAATAAAGAAGAGACCATGGTTTTGGGTCTCACACCTTTTAAGTTGTAATCAGAGGTGTTCATAGCAGGAAGATAAAAAGGCAGTTCAACAAAGTTGCCATTTTCCTCTACTAAGCATTCTCTCATCTGTTTAGGCCCTTTTCCTGACTTTTTTAATGCTGGGAAGTGACGTCATCACTGGCGTTTTTTGTGGGAATGTCCCTGTTTCTCTGAACTCTCCAAATATAGATATGATGTTAATATTACCTGCACTGCTGATATTTTTTCTTTGTTCACAGCTATTCCTCACATAGAAGGAATTGAATTTGTTAGAATGTTTTTTACTAAGTTTACGAGTATTCCCACTCAAAAAATGAATTTTTTATTGTAATTTGATTGAGGTTTTACTAGATAATTATTTTGTTTTTAATGAAAGCTATTATAAGCAAAGAAGGGAGTAGAAATGGGTTCTCCTGCAGCACCTTCTTTTGC